>NW_027512932.1:176571-222485 GCF_048772815.1 Callospermophilus lateralis
GTTCTTCGAGGTTGATGCGTTCGTTTTCAGTAGCAGTTTTTATTTTTAGGTTTTACTCTGTTCTCTCCTATATAGATAGATGAATTTGGAACTCTAAATCCAACATGGTTTGTAGTAGCTTTTTGAAACTTGAAAAAAGAAAGGAGTTCTCAGTTTTGTCTCTATGGTTTGTTTCCTCTTCAATTAGCCGTAGGCACCGACCGTGGAAAAGCACATTAATTGAAAGGGGTTGCCAAGCTTCCAAGAAATTACGAGTTTTCGAAATACCAGCAAATATTTTCTTCACCCAATGTTGATGATACTTGTTGGTAATGATCGGTACACAAATCCCAATTGGCTCACCAAATTTTGTTCTTCTTGGTTGAAGCGTTCGTCTACAGTAGCAGTTTTTATATTTAGGTTTCACTCTGTTCTCTGCTATATAGATAGATGAATTTGGAACTCTAAATACAACATGGTTTGTAGTAGCTCTTTGAAACTTGACAAAATAAAGGAGTTCTCAATTTTGTCTCTACGGTTTGTTTCCTCTTCAAGTAGCCCTAGGCACTGATTGTGGAAAAGCAATTTCATTGAGAGGGTTTGCCAAGCTTCTAAGATATAACGAGTTTCCAAAATACAAGCAAATATTTTTTCACCCAATCTTGATGATATTGGTGGTGAGGATCGGTACACAAATTCCACTTGGCTCACCAAATTTTGTTCTTCTAGGTTGAAGCGTTCATCTACAGTAGCAGTTTTTATATTTAGGTTTCACTCTGTTCTCTCCTATACAGTAAGATGAATTTTGAACTCTAAATCCAATATGGTTTGTAGTAGCTCTTTGAAACTTGACAAAATAAAGGATTTCTCAGTTTTGTCTCTATGATTTGTTTCCGCTTCAAGTAGCCCTAAGCAGAGACTGTGGAAAAGCACTTTCAATGAGAGGGGTTGCCAAGCTTCCAAGAAAGTACGAGTTTCCGAAATACCAGCAAATATTTTTTCACCCAATGTTGATGACACGTGGTGGTGATGACAAGTCCACAAATCCCACTTGGCTCACCAAATTTTGTTCTTCTAGGTTGAAGCGTTCGTCTACAGTAGCAGTTTTTATTTTTAGGTTTAACTCTGGTCTCTGCTATATAGATAGATGAATTTGGAACTCTAAATCCAACATGGTTTGTAGTAGCTCTTTGAAACTTGACAAAAGAAAGGAGTTCTCAGTTTTGTCTCTATGGTTTGTTTCCTCTTCAATTAGCCCTAGGCACCGACGGTGGAAAAGCACTTTCATTGAAAGGGTTTGCCAAGCTTCCAAGAAATTACGAGTTTCCGAAATACCAGGAAATATTTTTTCACCCAAGGTTGATGATACTTGGTGGTATTGATCAGTACACAAATCCCAGTTGGCTCACCAAATTGTGTTCTTCCAGGTTGAAACGTTCGTCTACAGTAGCAGTTTTTATGTTTAGGTTTCACTCTGTTCTCTGCTACATGGATAGATGAATTTGGAACTCTAAATCCAACATGGTTTGTAGTAGCTCTTTGAAACTTGACAAAATAAAGGAGTTCTCAGTTTTGTCTCTATGGTTTGTTTCCTCTTCAAGTACACCTAGGAACAGACTGTGGAAAAGCACTTTCATTGAGAGGGGATGCCAAGCTTCTAAGAATTAACGAGTTTCCGAAATACCATCAAATATTTTTTCACCCAATCTTGATGATACTTGGTGGTAATGAAAAGTCCACAAATCCCACTTGGCTCACCAAATTTTGTTCTTCTAGGTTGAAGCGTTCTTCTACAGTAGCAGTTTATATGTTTAGGTTTCACTCTGTTCTCTCGTATATAGATAGATGAATTTGGAACTCTAAATCCAACATGTTTTCTAGTGGCTCTTTGAAACATGACAGAATAAAGGAGTTCTAAGTTTTGTCTCTGTGGTTTGTTTCCTCTTAAGTAGCCCTAGGCACAGACGGTGGAAAAGCACTTTCATTGACAGGGGTTGCCAAGCTTCCAAGAAATTACAAGTTTCCGAAATAGCAGCAAATATTTTTTCATCCAATCTTGATGATACTTGGTGGTAATGATCGGTACACAAATACCACTTGATTCACCAAATTTTGTTCTTCGAGGTTGATGCGTTCGTTTTCAGTAGCAGTTTTTATTTTTAGGTTTTACTCTGTTCTCTCCTATATAGATAGATGAATTTGGAACTCTAAATCCAACATGGTTTGTAGTAGCTTTTTGAAACTTGAAAAAAGAAAGGAGTTCTCAGTTTTGTCTCTATGGTTTGTTTCCTCTTCAATTAGCCGTAGGCACCAACCGTGGAAAAGCACATTAATTGAAAGGGGTTGCCAAGCTTCCAAGAAATTACGAGTTTTCGAAATACCAGCAAATATTTTCTTCACCCAATGTTGATGATACTTGTTGGTAATGATCGGTACACAAATCCCAATTGGCTCACCAAATTTTGTTCTTCTTGGTTGAAGCGTGCGTCTACAGTAGCAGTTTTTATATTTAGGTTTCACTCTGTTCTCTGCTATATAGATAGATGAATTTGGAACTCTAAATACAACATGGTTTGTAGTAGCTCTTTGAAACTTGACAAAATAAAGGAGTTCTCAATTTTGTCTCTACGGTTTGTTTCCTCTTCAAGTAGCCCTAGGCACTGATTGTGGAAAAGCAATTTCATTGAGAGGGTTTGCCAAGCTTCTAAGATATAACGAGTTTCCAAAATACAAGCAAATATTTTTTCACCCAATCTTGATGATATTGGTGGTGAGGATCGGTACACAAATTCCACTTGGCTCAGCAAATTTTGTTCTTCTAGGTTGAAGCGTTCGTCTACAGTAGCAGTTTTTATATTTAGGTTTCACTCTGTTCTCTCCTATACAGTAAGATGAATTTTGAACTCTAAATCCAATATGGTTTGTAGTAGCTCTTTGAAACTTGACAAAATAAAGGATTTCTCAGTTTTGTCTCTATGATTTGTTTCCGCTTCAAGTAGCCCTAAGCAGAGACTGTGGAAAAGCACTTTCAATGAGAGGGGTTGCCAAGCTTCCAAGAAAGTACGAGTTTCCGAAATACCAGCAAATATTTTTTCACCCAATGTTGATGACACGTGGTGGTGATGACAAGTCCACAAATCCCACTTGGCTCACCAAATTTTGTTCTTCTAGGTTGAAGCGTTCGTCTACAGTAGCAGTTTTTATTTTTAGGTTTAACTCTGGTCTCTGCTATATAGATAGATGAATTTGGAACTCTAAATCCAACATGGTTTGTAGTAGCTCTTTGAAACTTGACAAAAGAAAGGAGTTCTCAGTTTTGTCTCTATGGTTTGTTTCCTCTTCAATTAGCCCTAGGCACCGACGGTGGAAAAGCACTTTCATTGAAAGGGTTTGCCAAGCTTCCAAGAAATTACGAGTTTCCGAAATACCAGGAAATATTTTTTCACCCAAGGTTGATGATACTTGGTGGTATTGATCAGTACACAAATCCCAGTTGGCTCACCAAATTGTGTTCTTCCAGGTTGAAACGTTCGTCTACAGTAGCAGTTTTTATGTTTAGGTTTCACTCTGTTCTCTGCTACATGGATAGATGAATTTGGAACTCTAAATCCAACATGGTTTGTAGTAGCTCTTTGAAACTTGACAAAATAAAGGAGTTCTCAGTTTTGTCTCTATGGTTTGTTTCCTCTTCAAGTACACCTAGGAACAGACTGTGGAAAAGCACTTTCATTGAGAGGGGATGCCAAGCTTCTAAGAATTAACGAGTTTCCGAAATACCATCAAATATTTTTTCACCCAATCTTGATGATACTTGGTGGTAATGAAAAGTCCACAAATCCCACTTGGCTCACCAAATTTTGTTCTTCTAGGTTGAAGCGTTCTTCTACAGTAGCAGTTTATATGTTTAGGTTTCACTCTGTTCTCTCGTATATAGATAGATGAATTTGGAACTCTAAATCCAACATGTTTTCTAGTGGCTCTTTGAAACATGACAGAATAAAGGAGTTCTAAGTTTTGTCTCTGTGGTTTGTTTCCTCTTAAGTAGCCCTAGGCACAGACGGTGGAAAAGCACTTTCATTGACAGGGGTTGCCAAGCTTCCAAGAAATTACAAGTTTCCGAAATAGCAGCAAATATTTTTTCATCCAATCTTGATGATACTTGGTGGTAATGATCGGTACACAAATACCACTTGATTCACCAAATTTTGTTCTTCGAGGTTGATGCGTTCGTTTTCAGTAGCAGTTTTTATTTTTAGGTTTTACTCTGTTCTCTCCTATATAGATAGATGAATTTGGAACTCTAAATCCAACATGGTTTGTAGTAGCTTTTTGAAACTTGAAAAAAGAAAGGAGTTCTCAGTTTTGTCTCTATGGTTTGTTTCCTCTTCAATTAGCCGTAGGCACCAACCGTGGAAAAGCACATTAATTGAAAGGGGTTGCCAAGCTTCCAAGAAATTACGAGTTTTCGAAATACCAGCAAATATTTTCTTCACCCAATGTTGATGATACTTGTTGGTAATGATCGGTACACAAATCCCAATTGGCTCACCAAATTTTGTTCTTCTTGGTTGAAGCGTGCGTCTACAGTAGCAGTTTTTATATTTAGGTTTCACTCTGTTCTCTGCTATATAGATAGATGAATTTGGAACTCTAAATACAACATGGTTTGTAGTAGCTCTTTGAAACTTGACAAAATAAAGGAGTTCTCAATTTTGTCTCTACGGTTTGTTTCCTCTTCAAGTAGCCCTAGGCACTGATTGTGGAAAAGCAATTTCATTGAGAGGGTTTGCCAAGCTTCTAAGATATAACGAGTTTCCAAAATACAAGCAAATATTTTTTCACCCAATCTTGATGATATTGGTGGTGAGGATCGGTACACAAATTCCACTTGGCTCAGCAAATTTTGTTCTTCTAGGTTGAAGCGTTCGTCTACAGTAGCAGTTTTTATATTTAGGTTTCACTCTGTTCTCTCCTATACAGTAAGATGAATTTTGAACTCTAAATCCAATATGGTTTGTATTAGCTCTTTGAAACTTGACAAAATAAAGGATTTCTCAGTTTTGTCTCTATGATTTGTTTCCGCTTCAAGTAGCCCTAAGCAGAGACTGTGGAAAAGCACTTTCAATGAGAGGGGTTGCCAAGCTTCCAAGAAAGTACGAGTTTCCGAAATACCAGCAAATATTTTTTCACCCAATGTTGATGACACGTGGTGGTGATGACAAGTCCACAAATCCCACTTGGCTCACCAAATTTTGTTCTTCTAGGTTGAAGCGTTCGTCTACAGTAGCAGTTTTTATTTTTAGGTTTAACTCTGGTCTCTGCTATATAGATAGATGAATTTGGAACTCTAAATCCAACATGGTTTGTAGTAGCTCTTTGAAACTTGACAAAATAAAGGAGTTCTCAATTTTGTCTCTACGGTTTGTTTCCTCTTCAAGTAGCCCTAGGCACTGATTGTGGAAAAGCAATTTCATTGAGAGGGTTTGCCAAGCTTCTAAGATATAACGAGTTTCCAAAATACAAGCAAATATTTTTTCACCCAATCTTGATGATATTGGTGGTGAGGATCGGTACACAAATTCCACTTGGCTCAGCAAATTTTGTTCTTCTAGGTTGAAGCGTTCGTCTACAGTAGCAGTTTTTATATTTAGGTTTCACTCTGTTCTCTCCTATACAGTAAGATGAATTTTGAACTCTAAATCCAATATGGTTTGTAGTAGCTCTTTGAAACTTGACAAAATAAAGGATTTCTCAGTTTTGTCTCTATGATTTGTTTCCGCTTCAAGTAGCCCTAAGCAGAGACTGTGGAAAAGCACTTTCAATGAGAGGGGTTGCCAAGCTTCCAAGAAAGTACGAGTTTCCGAAATACCAGCAAATATTTTTTCACCCAATGTTGATGACACGTGGTGGTGATGACAAGTCCACAAATCCCACTTGGCTCACCAAATTTTGTTCTTCTAGGTTGAAGCGTTCGTCTACAGTAGCAGTTTTTATTTTTAGGTTTAACTCTGGTCTCTGCTATATAGATAGATGAATTTGGAACTCTAAATCCAACATGGTTTGTAGTGGCTCTTTAAAACTTGACAAAATAAAGGAGTTCTCAGTTTTGTCTCTATGATTTGTTTCCGCTTCAAGTAGCTCTAAGCAGAGACTGTGGAAAAGCACTTACATTGAGAGTGGTTGCCAAGCTTCCAAGAAATTACGATTTTCCGAAATACCAGCAAATATTTTTACACCCAATCTTGATGATACGTGGTGGTAAGGACAAGTCCACAAATCCCACTTGGCTCACCAAATTTTGTTCTTCTAGGTTGAAGCGTTCGTTTACAGTAGCAGTTTTTATTTTTAGGTTTCACTTTGTTCTCTCCTACATAGATAGATGAATTTGGAACTCTAAATCCAACATGGTTTGTACTAGCTCTTTGAAACTTGACAAAATAAAGGAGGTCTCAGTTTTGTCTCTATGGATTGTTTCCTCTTTAATTAGCCCTAGGCACTGACTGTGGAAAAGCACTTTCACTGAGAGGGGTTTTCAAGCTTACAAGAAATTACGAGTTTCCGAAATACCAGCAAATATTTTTTTCACCCAATGTTGATGATACTTGGTGGTAATGATCAGTACAGAAATCCCACTTGGCTCACCAAATTTTGTTCTTCCAGGTTGAAGCGTTCGTCTACAGTAGCAGTTTTTATGTTTAGGTTTCACTCTGTTCTCTGCTATATAGATAGATGAATTTGGAAATCTAAATCCAACATGGTTTGTAGTGGCTCTTTGAAACTTGACAAAATCAAGGAGATCTCAGTTTTGTCTCTATGGTTCGTTTCCTCTTCACGTAGCCCTAGGCACAGACGTTGGAAAAGCACTTTCATTGAGAGGGGTTGCCAAGCTTCCAAGAAATTACGAAGTTTCCGAAATAGCAGCAAATATTTTTTCACCCAATCTTGATGATATTTGGTGGTAATAATCAGTACACAAATCCAACTTGGCTCACCATTTTGTTCTTCTATGTTGAAGCGTTCATTACAGTAGCAGTTTTTATATTTAGGTTTCACTCTGTTCTCTCCTATATAGATAGATGAATTTGGAACTCTAAATCCAATATGGTTTGTAGTAGCTCTTTGAAACTTGACAAAATAAAGGAGTTCTCAGTTTTGTCCCTATGGTTTGTTTCCACTTCAAGTAGCCCTAGGCACCAACGGTGGAAAAGCACTTTAATTGAAATGGGTTGCCAAGCTTCCAAGAAATTACTAGTTTCCGAAATACCAGCAAATATTTTCTTCACCCAATGTTGATGATACTTGGTGGTAATGATCAGTACACAAATCCCAATTGGCTCACCAAATTTTGTTCTTCTTGGTTGAAGCGTTCGTCTACAGTAGCAGTTTTTATATTTAGGTTTCACTCTGTTCTCTGCTATATAGATAGATGAATTTGGAACTCTAAATCCAACATGGTTTGTAGTAGCTCTTTGAAACTTGACAAAATAAAGGAGTTCTCAGTTTTGTCTCTATGGTTTGTTTTCTCTTCAAGTAGCCCTAGGCACTGATTGTGGAAAAGCAATTTCATTGAGAGGGGTTGCCAAGCTTCTAAGATATAACGAGTTTCCAAAATACCAGCAAATATTTTTTCACCCAATCTTGATGATACTTGGTGGTGAGGATCGGTACACAAATCCCACTTGGCTCACCAAATTTTGTTCTTCTAGGTTGAAGCGTTCGTCTACAGTAGCAGTTTTTATATTTAGGTTTCACTCTGTTTTCTCCTATACAGTAAGATGAATTTTGAAGTCTAAATCTAATATGGTTTGTAGTAGCTCTTTGAAACTTGACAAAATAAAGGATTTCTCAGTTTTGTCTCTATGATTTGTTTCCACTTCAAGTAGCCCTAAGCAGAGACTGTGGAAAAGCACTTTCAATGAGAGGGGTTGCCAAGCTTCCAAGAAATTACGAGTTTCCGAAATACCAGCAAATATTTTTACACCCAATCTTGATGATACGTGGTGGTAATGACAAGTCCACAAATCCCACTTGGCTCACCAAATTTTGTTCTTCTAGGTTGAAGCGTTCGTTTACAGTAGCAGTTTTTATTTTTAGGTTTCACTTTGTTCTCTCCCACATAGATAGATGAATTTGGAACTCTAAATCCAACATGGTTTGTAGTAGCTCTTTGAAACATGACAAAATAAAGGAGTTCTCAATTTTGTCTCTATGATTTGTTTCCGCTTCAAGTAGCCATAAGCAGAGACTGTGGAAAAGCACTTTCATTGAGAGGGGTTGCCAAGCTTCTAAGAAATAAGGAGTTTCCGATTTACAAGCAAATATTTTTTCACCCAATGTTGATGACACGTGGTGGTGATGACAAGTCCACAAATCCCACTTGGCTCACAAAATTTTGTTCTTCTAGGTTGAAGCGTTCGTCTACAGTAGCAGTTTTTATTTTTAGGTTTAACTCTGGTCTCTGCTATATAGATAGATGAATTTGGAACTCTAAATCCAACATGGTTTGTAGTAGCTCTTTGAAACTTGACAAAAGAAAGGAGTTCTCAGTTTTGTCTCTATGGTTTGTTTCCTCTTCAATTAGCCCTAGGCACCGACGGTGGAAAAGCACTTTCATTGAAAGGGGTTGCCAAGCTTCCAAGATATTACGAGTTTCCGAAATACCAGGAAATATTTTTTCACCCAAGGTTGATGATACTTGGTGGTAATGATCAGTACACAAATCCCAGTTGGCTCACCAAATTGTGTTCTTCCAGGTTGAAACGTTCGTCTACAGTAGCAGTTTTTATGTTTAGGTTTCACTCTGTTCTCTGCTACATGGATAGATGAATTTGGAACTCTAAATCCAACATGGTTTGTAGTAGCTCTTTGAAACTTGACAAAATAGAGGAGTTCTCAGTTTTGTCTCTATGGTTTGTTTCCTCTTCAAGTACACCTAGGAACAGACTGTGGAAAAGCACTTTCATTGAGAGGGGATTCCAAGCTTCTAAGAAACAACGAGTTTCCGAAATACCATCATATATTTTTCACCCAATCTTGATGATACTTGGTGGTAATGACAAGTCCACAAATCCCACTTGGCTCACCAAATTTTGTTCTTCTAGGTTGAAGCGTTCTTCTACAGTAGCAGTTTATATGTTTAGGTTTCACTCTGTTCTCTCGTATATAGATAGATGAATTTGGAACTCTAAATCCAACATGTTTTCTAGTGGCTCTTTGAAACATGACAGAATAAAGGAGTTCTAAGTTTTGTCTCTGTGGTTTGTTTCCTCTTAAGTAGCCCTAGGCACAGACGGTGGAAAAGCACTTTCATTGACAGGGGTTGCCAAGCTTCCAAGAAATTACAAGTTTCCGAAATAGCAGCAAATATTTTTTCATCCAATCTTGATGATACTTGGTGGTAATGATCGGTACCCAAATACCACTTGATTCACCAAATTTTGTTCTTCGAGGTTGATGCGTTCGTTTTCAGTAGCAGTTTTTATTTTTAGGTTTTACTCTGTTCTCTCCTATATAGATAGATGAATTTGGAACTCTAAATCCAACATGGTTTGTAGTAGCTCTTTGAAACTTGACAAAATAAAGGAGTTCTCAGTTTTGTCTCTATGGTTTGTTTCCTCTTCAATTAGCCCTAGGCACAGACGGTGGATAAGCACTTTCATTGAGAGGGGTTGCCAAGCTTCTAAGAAATAACGAGTTTCCGAAATACCAGAAAATATTTTTTCACCCAATCTTGATGATACTTGGTGGTAAGGACAAGTACACAAATCCCACTTGGCTCACCAAATTCTGTTCTTCTAGGTTGAAGCATTCTTCTACAGTAGCAGTTTTTATTTTTAGGTTTTACTCTGTTCTCTGCTATATAGATAGATGAATTTGGAACTCTAAATCCAACATGGTTTGTAGTGGCTCTTTAAAACTTGACAAAATAAAGGAGTTCTCAGTTTTGTCTCTATGATTTGTTTCCGCTTCAAGTAGCTCTAAGCAGAGACTGTGGAAAAGCACTTACATTGAGAGTGGTTGCCAAACTTCCAAGAAATTACGATTTTCCGAAATACCAGCAAATATTTTTACACCAAATCTTGATGATACGTGGTGGTAAGGACAAGTCCACAAATCCCACTTGGCTCACCAAATTTTGTTCTTCTAGGTTGAAGCGTTCATTTACAGTAGCAGTTTTTATTTTTAGGTTTCACTTTGTTCTCTCCTACATAGATAGATGAATTTGGAACTCTAAATCCAAAATGGTTTGTACTAGCTCTTTGAAACTTGACAAAATAAAGGAGGTCTCAGTTTTGTCTCTATGGATTGTTTCCTCTTTAATTAGCCCTAGGCACTGACTGTGGAAAAGCACTTTCACTGAGAGGGGTTGTAAAGCTTACAAGAAATTACGAGTTTCCGAAATACCAGCAAATATTTTTTTCACCCAATGTTGATGATACTTGGTGGTAATGATCAGTACACAAATCCCACTTGGCTCACCAAATTTTGTTCTTCCAGGTTGAAGCGTTCGTCTACAGTAGCAGTTTTTATGTTTAGGTTTCACTCTGTTCTCTGCTATATAGATAGATGAATTTGGAAATCTAAATCCAACATGGTTTGTAGTGGCTCTTTGAAACTGACAAAATCAAGGAGATCTCAGTTTTGTCTCTATGGTTCGTTTCCTCTTCACGTAGCCCTAGGCACAGACGTTGGAAAAGCACTTTCATTGAGAGGGGTTGCCAAGCTTCCAAGAAATTACGAAGTTTCCGAAATAGCAGCAAATATTTTTTCACCCAATCTTGATGATATTTGGTGGTAATGATCAGTACACAAATCCAACTTGGCTCACCATTTTGTTCTTCTATGTTGAAGCGTTCATTACAGTAGCAGTTTTTATATTTAGGTTTCACTCTGTTCTCTCCTATATAGATAGATGAATTTGGAACTCTAAATCCAATATGGTTTGTAGTAGCTCTTTGAAACTTGACAAAATAAAGGAGTTCTCAGTTTTGTCCCTATGGTTTGTTTCCACTTCAAGTAGCCCTAGGCACCGACGGTGGAAAAGCACTTTAATTGAAATGGGTTGCCAACCTTCCAAGAAATTACTAGTTTCCAAAATACCAGGAAATATTTTCTTCACCCAATGTTGATGATACTTGGTGGTAATGATCAGTACACAAATCCCAATTGGCTCACCAAATTTTGTTCTTCTTTGTTGAAGCGTTCGTCTACAGTAGCAGTTTTTATATTTAGGTTTCACTCTGTTCTCTGCTATATAGATAGATGAATTTGGAACTCTAAATCCAACATGGTTTGTAGTAGCTCTTTGAAACTTGACAAAATAAAGGAGTTCTCAGTTTTGTCTCTATGGTTTGTTTTCTCTTCAAGTAGCCCTAGGCACTGATTGTGGAAAAGCAATTTCATTGAGAGGGGTTGCCAAGCTTCTAAGATATAACGAGTTTCCAAAATACCAGCAAATATTTTTTCACCCAATCTTGATGATACTTGGTGGTGAGGATCGGTACACAAATCCCACTTGGCTCACCAAATTTTGTTCTTCTAGGTTGAAGCGTTCGTCTACAGTAGCAGTTTTTATATTTAGGTTTCACTCTGTTTTCTCCTATACAGTAAGATGAATTTTGAACTCTAAATCTAATATGGTTTGTAGTAGCTCTTTGAAACTTGACAAAATAAAGGATTTCTCAGTTTTGTCTCTATGATTTGTTTCCGCTTCAAGTAGCCCTAAGCAGAGACTGTGGAAAAGCACTTTCAATGAGAGGGGTTGCCAAGCTTCCAAGAAAGTACGAGTTTCCGAAATACCAGCAAATATTTTTTCACCCAATGTTAATGACACGTGGTGGTGATGACAAGTCCACAAATCCCACTTGGCTTTCCAAATTTTGTTCTTCTAGGTTGAAGCGTTCGTCTACAGTAGCAGTTTTTATTTTTAGGTTTAACTCTGGTCTCTCCTATATAGATAGATGAATTTGGAACTCTAAATCCAACATGGTTTGTAGTAGCTCTTTGAAACTTGACAAAAGAAAGGAGTTCTCAGTTTTGTCTCTATGGTTTGTTTCCTCTTCAATTATCCCTAGGCACCAACAGTGGAAAAGCACTTTCATTGAAAGGGGTTGCCAAGCTTCCAAGAAATTACGAGTTTCCGAAATACCAGCAAATATTTTTTCACCCAAGGTTGATGATACTTGGTGGTAATGATCAGTACACAAATCCCACTTGGCTCACCAAATTGTGTTCTTCCAGGTTGAAACGTTCGTCTACAGTAGCATTTTTTATGTTTAGGTTTCACTCTGTTCTCTGCTACATGGATAGACGAATTTGGAACTCTAAATCCAACATGGTTTGTAGTAGCTCTTTGAAACTTGACAAAACAAAGGAGTTCTCAGTTTTGTCTCTATGGTTTGTTTCCTCTTCAAGTACACCTAGGAACAGACTGTGGAAAAGCACTTTCATTGAGAGGGGATGCCAAGCTTCTAAGAAATAACGAGTTTCCGAAATACCAGAAAATATTTTTTCACCAATCTTGATGATACTTGGTGGTAAGGACAAGTACACAAATCCCACTTGGCTCACCAAATTCTGTTCTTCTAGGTTGAAGCATTCGTCTACAGTAGCAGTTTTTATTTTTAGGTTTTACTCTGTTCTCTGCTATATAGATAGATGAATTTGGAACTCTAAATCCAACATGGTTTGTAGTGTCTCTTTAAAACTTGACAAAATAACGAAGTTCTCAGTTTTGTCTCTATGATTTGTTTCCGCTTCAAGTAGCTCTACGCAGAGACTGTAGGAAAGCACTTACATTGAGAGTGGTTGCCAAGCTTCCAAGAAATTACGAGTTTCCGAAATACCAGCAAATATTTTTACACCCAATCTTGATGATACGTGGTGGTAATGACAAGTCCACAAATCCCACTTGGCTCACCAAATTTTGTTCTTCTAGGTTGAAGGGTTCGTTTACAGTAGCAGTTTTTATTTTTAGGTTTCACTTTGTTCTCTCCCACATAGATAGATGAATTTGGAACTCTAAATCCAACTTGGTTTGTAGTACCTCTTTGAAACATGACAAAATAAAGGAGTTCTCAATTTTGTCTCTATGATTTGTTTCTGCTTCAAGTAGCCATAAGCAGAGACTGTGGAAAAGCACTTTCATTGAGAGGGGTTGCCAAGCTCTAAGAAATAACGAGTTTCCGATTTACAAGCAAATATTTTTTCACCCAATCTTTATGATACTTGGTAGTGAAGATCGGTACACAAATCCCACTTGGATCACCAAATTTTGTTCTTCTAGGTTGAAGCGTTCGTCTACAGTAGCAGTTCTTATATTTAGGTTTTACTCTTTTCTCTCCTATATAGATAGATGAATTTGGAACGCTAAATCCAAATTGGTTTGTAGTGGCTCTTTGAAACTTGACAAAATAAAGGTGTTCTCAGTTTTTTCTCTATGATTTGTTTCCTCTTCAAGTAGCTCTAAGCAGAGACTGTGGAAAAGCACTTTCATTGAAAGGGGTTGCAAATCTTCCAAGAAATTAGAGTTTCCGAAATACCAGCAAATATTTTTTCACCCAATCTTGATGTAACGTGGTGGTAATGACAAGTCCACAAATCCCACTTGGCTCACGAAATTTTGTTCTTCTAGGTTGAAGACTTCGTTTACAGTAGCAGTTTTTATTTTTAGGTTTCACTTTGTTCTCTCCTATATAGATAGGTGAATTTGGAACTCTAAATCCAACATGGTTTGTAGTAGCTCTTTGAAACTTGACAAAATAAAGGAGTTCTCAGTTTTGTCTCTATGGATTGTTTCCTCTTCAAGTAGCCCTAGGCACTGACTGTGGAAAAGCACTTTCATTGAGAGGGGTTGCCAAGCTTCTAAAAAATAACGAGTTTCGAAAATACCAGCAAATATTTTTGCACCCAATCTTGATGATACTTGGTGGTGATGATCGGTACACAAATCCCACTTGGCTCACCAAATTTTGTTCTTCTAGGTTGAAGCGTTTGTCTACAGTAGCAGTTTTTATATTTAGGTTTCACTCTGTTTTCTCCTATACAGTAAGATGCATTTTGAACTCTATATCCAATATGGTTTGTAGTAGCTCTTTGAAACTTGACAAAATAAAGGATTTCTCAGTTTTGTCTCTATGATTTGTTTCCGCTTCAAGTAGCCCTAAGCAGAGACTGTGGAAAAGAACTTTCAATGAGAGGGGTTGCCAAGCTTCCAAGAAAGTACGAGTTTCCGAAATACGAGCAAATATTTTTTCACCCAATGTTGATGACACGTGGTGGTGATGACAAGTCCACAAATCCCACTTGGCTCACCAAATTTTGTTCTTCTAAGTTGAAGCGTTCGTCTACAGCAGCATTTTTATAATTAGGTTTCACTCTGTTCTCTCTTATATAGATAGATGAATTTGGAACTCTAAATCCAACATGGTTTGTATCAGCTCTTTGAAACTTGACAAAAGAAAGGAGTTCTCAGTTTTGTCTCTATGGTTTGTTTCCTCTTCAATTAGCCCTAGGCACCGGCGGTGGAAAAGCACTTTCATTGAAAGGGGTTGCCAACCTTCCAAGAAATTACGAGTTTCCGAAATACCAGCAAATATTTTTTCACCCAAGGTTGATGATACTTGGTGGTAATGATCAGTACACAAATCCCACTTGGCTCACCAAATTGTGTTTTTCCAGGTTGAAACGTTCGTCTACAGTAGCAGTTTTTATGTTTAGGTTTCACTCTGTTCTCTGCTACATGGATAGATGAATTTGGAACTCTAAATCCAACATGGTTTGTAGTAGCTCTTTGAAACTTGACAAAAGAAAAGAGTTCTCAGTTTTGTCTCTATGGTTTGTTTCCTCTTCAATTAGCCCTAGGCACCGATGGTGGAAAAGCATTCATTGAAAGGGGTTGCCAAGCTTCCAAGAAATTACGAGTTTCCGAAATACCAGCAAATATTTTTTCACCCAAGGTTGATGATACTTGGTGGTAATGATCAGTACACAAATCCCACTTAGCTCACCAAATTGTGTTCTTCTAGGTTGAAACGTTCGTCTACAGTAGCAGTTTTTATGTTTATGTTTCACTCTGTTCTCTGCTACATAGATACATGAATTTGGAACTCTAAATCCAACATGGTTTGTAGTAGCTCTTTGAAACTTGACAAAATAAAGGAGTTCTCTGTTTTGTCTCTATGGTTTGTTTCCTCTTCAAGTACACCTAGGAACAGACTTTGGAAAAGCACTTTCATTGAGAGGGGATGCCAAGCTTCTAAGAAATAACGAGTTTCCGAAATACCAGCAAATATTTTTTCACCGAATCTTGATGATACTTGGTGGTAATGACAAGTCTACAAATCCTACTTGGCTCACCAAATTTTGTTCTTCTAGGTTGAAGCGTTCTTCTACAGTAGCAGTTTATATGTTTAGGTTTCACTCTGTTCTCTCGTATATAGATAGATAAATTTGGAACTCTAAATCCAACATGTTTTGTAGTCTCTCTTTGAAACATGACAGAATAAAGGAGTTCTAAGTTTTGTCTCTATGGTTTGTTTCCTCTTCAGTAGCCCTAGGCACAGACGGTGGAAAAGCACTTTCATTGACAGGGGTTGCCAAGCTTCCAAGAAATTACAAGTTTCCGAAATAGCAGCAAATATTTTTTCACCCAATCTTGATGATACGTGGTGGTAATGATCGATACACAAATACCACTTAATTCACCAAATTTTGTTCTTCGAGGTTGCTGCGTTCGTTTTCATAGCAGTTTTCATTTTTAGGTTTTACTCTGTTCTCTCCTATATAGATAGATGAATTTGGAACAATAAATCCCACATGGTTTGTAGTAGTTCTTTGAAACTTGACAAAATAAAGGAGTTCTCAGTTTTGTCTCTATGGTTTGTTTCCTCTTCAATTAGCCCTAGGCACAGACGGTGGAAAAGCACTTTCATTGAGATGGGTTGCCAAGCTTCTAAGAAATAACGAGTTTTCGAAATAGCAGAAAATATTTTTTCACCCAATCTTGATGATACTTGGTGATAAGGACAAGTACACCAATCCCACTTGGCTCACCAAATTCTGTTCTTCTATGTTGAAGCATTTGTCTATAGTAGCAGTTTTTATTTTTAGGTTTTACTCTGTTCTCTGCTATATAGATAGATGAATTTGGAACTCTAAATCCAACATGGTTTGTAGTGGCTCTTTAAAACTTGACAAAATAAAGGAGTTCTCAGTTTTGTCTCTATGATTTGTTTCCGCTTCAGGTAGCCGTAAGCAGAGACTGTGGAAAAGCACTTTCATTGAGAGGGGTTGCCAAGCTTCTAAGAAATAACGAGTTTCCGATTTACCATCAAATATTTTTTCACCCAATCTTTATAACACTTGGTGGTGAAGATCGGTACACAAATCCCACTTGGCTCACCAAATTTTGTTCTACTAGGTTGAAGCATTCCTCTACAGTAGCAGTTTTTATATTTAGGTTTCACTCTGTTCTCTCCTATATAGATAGATGAATTTGGAACTCTAAATCCAATATGGTTTGTAGTAGCTCTTTGAAACTTGACAAAATAAAGGAGTTCTCAGTTTTGTCTCTATGATTTGTTTCCGCTTCAAGTAGCTCTAAGCAGAGACTGTGGAAAAGCACTTTCATTGAGAAGGGTTGCCAAGCTTCTAAGAAATAGCGAGTTTCCGAAATACCAGAAAATATTTTTTCACCTAATCTTGATGATACTTGGTGGTAAGGACAAGTACACAAATCCCACTTGGCTCACCAAATTCTGTTCTTCTAGGTTGAAGCATTCGTCTACAGTAGCAGTTTTTATTTTTAGGTTTTACTCTGTTCTCTCCTATATAGATAGATGAATTTGGAACTCCAAATCCAACATGGTTTGTAGTGGCTGTTTGAAACTTGACAAAATCAAGGAGATCTCAGTTTTGTCTCTATGGTTTGTTTCCTCTTCAAGTAGCCCTAGGCACAGACGGTGGAAAAGCACTTTCATTGAGAGGGGTTGCCAAGCTTCCAAGATATTACGATGTTTCTGAAATAGCAGCAAATATTTTTTCCTTCAATTTTGATGATATTTGGTGGTAATGAGCAGTACACAAATCCCACTTGGCTCACCAAATTTTGTTCTTCTAGGTTGAAGCGTTCATCTACAGTGGCAGTTTTTATATTTGGGTTTCCCTCTGTTCTCTGCTATATAGATAGATGAATTTGGAACTCTAAATCCAACATGGTTTGTAGTAGCTCTTTGAACCTTGACAAAATAAAGGAGTTCTGAGTTTTGTCTCTATGACTTGTTTCTGCTTCAAGTAGCCCTAAGCTGAGACTGTGGAAAAGCACTTTCATTGAGAGGGGTTGCCAAGCTTCCAAGAAATTAAGAGTTTCTGAAACACCAGCAAATATTTTTTCACCCAATCTTGATGATACGTGGTGGTAATGACAAGTCCACAAATCCCACTTGGCTCACCAAATTTTACTCTTCTACGTTGAAGCGTTCGTTTACAGTAGCAGTTTCTATTTTTAGGTTTCACTCTGTTCTCTGCTATATAGGTAGATGAATTTGGAACTCTAAATCCTACATGATTTGTAGTAGCTCTTTGAAACTTGACAAAAGAAAGGAGGTCTCAGTTTTGTCTCTATGGTTTGTTTCCTCTTCAATTCCCCTAGGTACCGACGGTGGAAAAGCACTTTCATTGAAAGGGGTTGCCAAGCTTCCAAGAAATTACTAGTTTCCGAAATACCAGCAAATATTTTTTCTCACAATCTTGATGACACTTGGTGGTAATGATCAGTACACAAATCCCACTTGGCTCACCAAATTTTGTTCTTCTAGGTTGAAGCATTCGTCTACAGTAGCAATTTTTATATTTAGGATTCAATCTGTTCTCTCCTATATAGATGGATGAATTTGGAACTCTAAATACAACATGGTTTGTAGTAGCTCTTTGAAACTTGACAAAATTAAGGAGTTCTCAGTTTTGTCTCTATGATTTGTTTCCGCTTCAAGTAGCCCTAAGCAATGACTGTGGAAAACCACTTTCATTGAGAGGGGTTGCCAAGCTTCCAAGAAATTACGAGTTTCGAAATACCAGCAAATATTTTTTCACCCAATCTTGATGGTACTTGCTGGTAATGATCAGTACACAAATCCCACTTGGTTCACCAAGTTTTGTTCTTCTAGGTTGAAGCGTTCTTTTACAGTCGCAATTTTTATATTTAGGTTTCCCTATGTTCTCTCCTATATAGATAGATGAATTTGGAACTCTAAATCCAATATGGTTTGTAGTGCCTCTTTGAAACTTGACAAAATAAAGGAGGTCTAAGTTTTGTCCCTATGGATTGTTTCCTCTTTAATTAGCCCTAGGCACTGATTGTGGAAAAGCACTTTCATTGAGAGGGGATGGAAAACTTCTAAGAAATAACGAGTTTCCGAAATACCACCAAATATTTTTTCACCCAATCTTGATGATACGTGGTGGTAATGACAAGTCCACAAATCCCAGTTGGCTCACCAAATTTTGTTCTTCTAGGTTGAAGCGTTCGTTTACAGTAGCAGTTTTTATTTTTAGGTTTCACTTTGTTCTCTCCTATATAGATAGATGAATTTGGAACTCTAAATCCAACATGGTTTGTAGTAGCTCTTTGAAACTTGACAAAATAAAGGAGGTCTCAGTTTTGTTTCTATGGATTGTTTCCTCTTTAAGTAGCCCTAGGCTCTGACTGTGGAAAAGCACTTTCATTGAGAGAGGTGTCAAGCTTCCAAGAAATTACGAGTTTCTGAAATACCAGCAAATATTTTTTTCACCCAATGTTGATGATACTTGGTGGTAATGATCAGCACACAAATCCCACTTGGCTCACCAAATTTTGTTCTTCCAGGTTGAAGCGTTCGTCTACAGTAGCAGTTTTTATGTTTAGATTTCACTCTGTTCTCTGCAATATAGATAGATGAATTTGGAACTCTAAATCCAACATGGTTTGTAGTGGCTCTTTGAAACTTGACAAAATCAAGGAGATCTCAGTTTTGTCTCTATGGTTTGTTTTCTCTTCAAGTAGCCCTAGGCACAGACGGTGGAAAAGCACTTTCATTGAGAGGGGTTGCCAAGCTTCCAAGAAATTACGAAGTTTCTGAAATAGCAGCAAATATTTTTTCACCCAATCTTGATGATATTTGGTGGTAGTCATCAGTACACAAATCCCACTTGGCTCACCAAATTTTGTTCTTCTAGGTTGAAGCGTTCGTCTACAGTAGCGGTTTTTATATTTAGGTTTCACTCTGTTCTCTGCTACATAGATAGATGAATTTGGAACTATAAATCCAACATGGTTTGTAGTGGCTCTTTGAAACTTGACAAAATGAAGGCGTTCTCAGTTTTGTCTCTATGGTTTGTTTCCTCTTTAATTAGCCCTAGGCACAGACGGTGGAAAAGCACTTTCATTGAGAGGGGTTGCCAAGCTTCCAAGAAATTACGAGTTTCCGAAATACCAGCAAATACTTTTTTCACCCAATCTTGATGATACTTGGTTGTAATGATCAGTACACAAATTCCACTTGGCTCACCAAATTTTCTTCTTCTAGGTTGAAGCGTTCTTCTACAGTAGCAGTTTATATGTTTAGGTTTCACTCTGTTCTCTCGTATATAGATAGATGAATTTGGAACTCTAAATCCAACATGTTTTGTAGTGGCTCTTTGAAACATGACAGAATAAAGGAGTTCTCAGTTTTGTCTCTATGGTTTGTTTACTCTTCAAGTAGCCCTAGGCACAGATGGTGAAAAAGCACTGTCATTGACAGGGGTTGCCAAGCTTCCAAAAAATTACAAGTTTCCGAAATAGCAGCAAACATTTTTTCACCCAATCTTGATGATACTTGGTGGTAATGATCGCTACACAAATACCACTTGACTCACCAAATTTTGTTCTTGTAGGTTGATGCGTTCGTTTTCAGTAGCAGTTTTTATTTTTAGGTTTCACTCTGTTCTCTCCTATATAGATGGATGAATTTGGAACTCTAAATCCAACATGGTTTGTAGTAGCTTTTTGAAACTTGACAAAATAAAGGAGTTCTCAGTTTTGTCTCTATGGTTTGTTTCCACTTCAAGTAGCCCTCGCACAGACTGTGGAAAAGCACTTTCATTGAGAAGGGTTGCCAAGCTTCTAAGAAATAACGAGTTTCTGAAATAACAGAAAATATTTTTTCACCCAATCTTGATGATACTTGGAGGTAAGGACAAGAATACAAGTCCAATTTTGCTCACCAAATTCTGTTCTTCTAGGTTGAAGCATTCGTCTACAGTAGCAGTTTTTATTTTTAGGTTTTACAATGTTCTCTCCTATATAGATAGATAAATTTGGAACTCTAAATCCAACATGGTTTATAGTGGCTCTTTGAAACTTGACAAAATAAAGAGTTCTCAGATTTGTCTCTATGATTTGTTTCCACTTCAAGTAGCCCTAAGCAGAGACTGTGGAAACGCACTTTCATTAAGAGGGGTTGCCAAGCTTCTAAGAAATAACGAGTTTCCGATTTACCAGCAAATATTTTTTCACCCAATCTTGATGATACGTGGTGGTAATGACAAGTCCACAAATTCCACTAGGCTCACAAAATATTGTTCTTCTAGGTTGAAGCGTTCGTTTGCAGTAGCAGTTTTTATTTTTAGGTTTCACTTTGTTCTCTGCTATATAGATAGATGAATTTGGAACTCTAAATCCAACATGGTTTGTAGTAGCTCTTTGAAACTTGACAAAATGAGGGAGGTCTCAGTTTTGTCTCTATGGATTGTTTCCTCTTTAAGTAGCCCTAGGCACTGACTGTGGAAAAGCACTTTCATTGAGAGGGGTTGTCAAGCTTCCAAGAAATTACGAGTTTCTGAAATACCAGCAAATATTTTTTTCACCCAATGTTGATGATACTTGGTGGTAATGATCAGTACACAAATTTCACTTGGCTCACCAAATTTTGTTCTTCCAGGTTGAAGCGTTCGTCTACAGTAGCAGTTTTTATGTTTAGGTTTCACTCTGTTCTCTGCTATATAGATAGATGAATTTGGAACTCTAAATCCAACATGGTTTGTAGTAGCTCTTTGAAACTTGACAAAATCAAGGAGATCTCAGTTTTGTCTCTATGGTTTGTTTCCTCTTCAAGTAGCCCTAGGCACAGAGGTGGAAAAGCACTTTCACTGAGAGGGGTTGCCAAGCTTCAAGAAATTACGATGTTTCCGAAAAACCAGCAAATATTTTTTCACCCAATCTTGATGATATCCGGTGGTAATGATCAGTACACAAATCCAACTTGGCACACCAAATATTGTTCTTCTAGGTTGAAGCGTTCATCTACAGTAGCAGTTTTTATATTTAGGATTCACTCTCTTCTCTCCTATATAGATAGATGAATTTGGAACTCTAAATCCAATATGGTTTGTAGTAGCTCTTTGAAACTTGACAAAATAAAGGAGTTCTCAGTTTTGTCCCTATGGTTTGTTTCTACTTCAGGTAGCCTGGCACAGACTGTGGAAAAGCACTTTCATTGAGAAGGGTTGCCAATCTCCTAAGAAATAACGAGTTTCCGAAATACCAGAAAATATTTTTTCACCCAATCTTGATGATAATTGGTGGTAAGGACAAGTACACAAATCCCACTTGGCTCACCAAATTCTGTTCTTCTAGGTTGAAGCATTCGTCTACAGTAGCAGTTTTTATTTTTAGGTTTTACTCTGTTCTCTCCTATATAGATAGATGAATTTGAAACTCTAAATCCAACATGGTTTGTAGTGGCTCTTTAAAATTTGAGAAAATAAAGAGTTCTCAGTTTTATCTCTATGAATAGTTTCCGCTTCAAGTTGCCGTAAGCAGAGACTGTGGAAAAGCTCTTTCATTGAGAGGGGTTGCCAAGCTTCTAAGAAATAACGAGTTTCCGATTTACCAGCAAATATTTTTTCACCCAATTTTTATGATACTTGGTGGTGAAGATCGGTACACAAATCCCACTTGGCTCACCAAATTTTGTTCTTCTAAGTTGAAGCGTTCGTCTACAGTAGCAGTTTTTATGTTTAGGTTTCACTCTGTTCTCTGCTATATAGATAGATGAATTTGGAACTCTAAATCCAACATGGTTTGTAGTGGCTCTTTGAAATGCCAAAATAAAGGATTTATCAGTTTTGTCTCTATGGTTTGTTTCCTCTTCAAGTAGCCCTAGGCACAGACGGTGTAAAAGCACTTTCATTGAGAGGGGTTGCCAAGCTTCCAAGAAATTACGAGTTTCCTAAATACCAGCAAATATTTTTTCGCCCAATCTTGATGATACGTGGTGGTAATGACAACTCCACAAATCCCACTTGGCTCACCAAATTTTGTTCTTCTAGGTTGAAGCGTTCGTTTACAGTAGCAGTTTTTATTTTTATTTTTCACTCTTTTCTCTCCTATATAGATAGATGAATTTGGAACTCTAAATCCAACATGGTTTGTAGTAGCTCTTTGAAACCAGACAAAATTAAGGAGTTCTCAGTTTTGTCTCTATGATTTGTTTCCGCTTCACGTATCCTTAAGCAGACACTGTGGAAAAGCACTTTCATTGAGAGGGGTTGCCAAGCTTCCAAGAAATAACGAGTTTCCGAAATACCAGCAAATATTTTTTCACGCAATCTTGATGATACTTGGTGGAAAGGACAAGTACACAAATCCCACTTTTCTCACCAAATTTTGTTCTTCTAGGTTGAAGCATTCGTCTACAGTAGCAATTTTTATATTTAGGTTTCAATCTGTTCTCTCCTATATAGATAGATGAATTTGGATCTCTAAATACAACATGGTTTGTAGTAGCTCCTTGAAACTTGACAAAATAAAGGAGTTCTCAGTTTTGTCTCTATGGTTTGTTTCCACTTCAAGTAGCGCTGGCACAAACTGTGGAAAAGCACTTTCATTGAGAAGGGTTGTCAAGCTTCCAAGAAATTACGAGTTTCGAAATACCAGAAAATATTTTTTTCACCCAATCTTGATGATACTTGGTGGTAAGGACAAGTACACAAATCCCACTAGGCTCACCAAATTCTGTTCTTCTTGGTTGAAGCATTCGTCTACAGTAGCAGTTTTTATTTTTATTTTTCACTCTGTTCTCTCCTATATAGATAGATGAATTTGGAACTCTAAATCCAACATGGTTTGTAGTAGCTCTTTGAAACCAGACAAAATTAAGGAGTTCTCAGTTTTGTCTCTATGATTTGTTTCCGCTTCAAGTAGCCGTAAGCAGAGACTGTGGAAAAGCACTTTCATTGAGAGGGGTTGCCAAGCTTCTAAGAAATAACGAGGTTCCGGTTTACCAGCAAATATTTTTTTCACCCAATCTTTGTAATACTTGGTGGTGAAGATCGGTATAGAAATCCCACTTGGCTCACCAAATTTTGTTCTTCTAGGTTGAAGCGTTCGTCTACAGTAACAGTTTTTATATTTAGGTTTCACTCTGTGCTCTCGTATATAGATATGTGAATTTGGAACTATAAATCCAATATGGTTTGTAGTGGCTCTATGAAACTTGACAAAATAAAGGAGTTCTCAGTTTTGTCTCTATGATTTGTCTCCGCTTTAAGTAGCTCTAAGCATAGACTGTAGAAAAGCACTTTCATTGAGAGGGGTTGCCAAGCTTCCAAGAAATTAAGAGTTTCCAAAATACCACCAAATATTTTTTCACCCAATCTTGATGATACGTGGTGGTAATGACAAGTCCACAATTCCCAATTGGCTCACCAAATTTTGTTCTTCTAGGTTGAAGCGTTCGTTTACAGTAGCAGTTTTTATTTTTAGGTTTCACTTTGTTCTCTCCTATATAGATAGATGAATTTGAAACTCTAAATCCAACATGGTTTGTAGTAGCTCTTTGAAACTTGACAAAATAAAGGAGGTCTCAGTTTTGTCTCTATGGATTGTTTCCTCTTTAAGTAGCCCTAGGCTCTGACTGAGGAAAAGCACTTTCATTGAGAGAGGTTGTCAAGCTTCCAAGAAATTACGAGTTTCCGAAATACCAGCAAATATTTTTTTCACCCAATGTTGATGATACTTGGTGGTAATGATCAGTACACAAATCCCACTTGGCTCACCAAATTTTGTTCTTCTAGTTTGAAGCATTCGTCTACAGTAGGAATTTTTATATTTAGGATTCAATCTGTTCTCTCCTATATAGATAGATGAATTTGGAACTCTAAATACAACATGGTTTGTAGTAGCTCTTTGAAACTTGACAAAATTAAGGAGTTCTCAGTTTTGTCTCTATGATTTGTTTCCGCTTCAAGTAGCCCTAAGCAATGACTGTGGAAAACCACTTTCATTGAGAGGGGTTGCCAAGCTTCCAAGAAATTACGAGTTTCGAAATACCAGCAAATATTTTTTCACCCAATCTTGATGGTACTTGCTGGTAATGATCAGTACACAAATCCCACTTGGTTCACCAAATTTTGTTCTTCTAGGTTGAAGCGTTCTTTTACAGTAGCAATTTTTATATTTAGGTTTCCCTATGTTCTCTCCTATATAGATAGATGAATTTGGAACTCTAAATCCAATATGGTTTGTAGTGCCTCTTTGAAACTTGACAAAATAAAGGAGGTCTAAGTTTTGTTCCTATGGATTGTTTCCTCTTTAATTAGCCCTAGGCACTGATTGTGGAAAAGCACTTTCATTGAGACGGGTTGCCAAGCTTCCAAGAAATTACGAGTTTCCGAAATACCAGCAAATATTTTCTTCACCCAATGTTGATGATACTTGGTGGTAATGATCAGTACACAAATCCCACTTGGCTCACCAAATTGTGTTCTTCCAGGTTGAAACGTTCGTCTACAGTAGCAGTTTTTAAGTTTAGGTTTCACTCTGTTCTCTGCTACATAGGTACATGAATTTGGAACTCTAAATCCAACATGGTTTGTAGTGGCTCTTTGAAACTTGACAAAATAAAGGAGTTCTCAGTTTTATCTCTATGGTTTGTTTCCTCTTCAAGTACCCCTAGGAACAGACTGTGGAAAAACACTTTCATTGAGAGGGGATGGAAAACTTCTAAGAAATAACGAGTTTCCGAAATACCACCAAATATTTTTTCTCCCAATCTTGATGATACGTGGTGGTAATGACAAGTCCACAAATCCCAGTTGGCTCACCAAATTTTGTTCTTCTAGGTTGAAGCGTTCGTTTACAGTAGCAGTTTTTATTTTTAGGTTTCACTTTGTTCTCTCCTATATAGATAGATGAATTTGGAACTCTAAATCCAACATGGTTTGTAGTAGCTCTTTGAAACATGACAAAATAAAGGAGGTCTCAGTTTTGTTTCTATGGATTGTTTCCTCTTTAAGTAGCCCTAGGCTCTGACTGTGGAAAAGCACTTTAATTGAGAGAGGTTGTCAAGCTTCCAAGAAATTACGAGTTTCTGAAATACCAGCAAATATTTTTTTCACCCAATGTTGATGATACTTGGTGGTAATGATCAGTACACAAATCCCACTTGGCTCACCAAATTTTGTTCTTCCAGGTTGAAGCGTTCGTCTACAGTAGCAGTTTTTATGTTTAGATTTCACTCTGTTCTCTGCAATATAGATAGATGAATTTGGAACTCTAAATCCAACATGGTTTGTAGTGGCTCTTTGAAACTTGACAAAATCAAGGAGATCTCAGTTTTGTCTCTATGGTTTGTTTCCTCTTCAAGTAGCCCTAGGCACAGACGGTGGAAATGCACTTTCATTGAGAGGGGTTGCCAAGCTTCCAAGAAATTACGAAGTTTCCGAAATAGCAGCAAATATTTTTTCACCCAATCTTGATGATATTTGGTGGTAATGATCAGTACACAAATCCCACTTGGCTCACCAAATTTTGTTCTTCCAGGTTGAAGCGTTCGTCTACAGTAGCAGTTTTTACGTTTAGGTTTTACTCTGTTCTCTGCTATATAGATAGATGAATTTGGAACTCTAAATCCAACATGGTTTGTAGTGGCTCTTTGAAACGTGACAAAATCAAGGAGATCTCAGTTTTGTCTCTATGGTTTTTTTCCACTTCAAGTAGCCCTAGGCACAGACGGTGGAAAATCACTTTCATTGAGAGGGGTTGCCAAGCTTCCAAGAAATTACGAAGTTTCCGAAACAGCAGCAAATATTTTTTCACCAAATTTTGATGATATTTGGTGGTAATGATCAGTACACAAATCCCACTTGGTTCACCAAATTTTGTTCTTCTAGGTTGAAGCGTTCGTTTACAGTAGCAGTTTTTATTTTTAGGTTTCACTCTGTTCTCTCCTACATAGATAGATGAATTTGGAACTCTAAATCCAACATGGTTTGTAGTAGCTCTTTGAAACTTGACAAAATAAAGGAGTTCTCACTTTTGTCTCTATGGTTTGTTTCCTCTTCAATTACCCTAGGCACCGACGGTGAAAAGCACTTTCATTGAGAGGGGTTGCCAAGCTTCTAAAAAATAACGAGTTTCCGAAATACCATCAAATAATTTTTCACCCAATCTTGATGATACGTGGTGGTAATGACAAGTCCACAAATCCCACTTGGCTCACCAAATTTTGTTCTTCTAGGTTGAAGCGTTCATCTACAGTGGCAGTTTTTATATTTAGGTTTCACTCTGTTCTCTGCTATATAGATAGATGAATTTGGAACTCTAAATCCAATATGGTTTGTAGTAGCTCTTTGAAACTTGACAAAAGAAAGGAGTTCTCACTTTTGTCTCTATGGTTTGTTTCCTCTTCAATTACCCTAGGCACCGACGGTGAAAAGCACTTTCATTGAGAGGGGTTGCCAAGCTTCTAAAAAATAACGAGTTTCCGAAATACCATCAAATAATTTTTCACCCAATCTTGATGATACGTGGTGGTAATGACAAGTCCACAAATCCCACTTGGCTCACCAAATTTTGTTCTTCTAGGTTGAAGCGTTCATCTACAGTTGCAGTGTTTTATATTTAGGTTTCACTCTGTTCTCTGCTATATAGATAGATGAATTTTGAACTCTAAATCCAACATGGTTTGTAGTAGCTCTTTGAAACTTGACAAAATAAATGAGTTCTCAGTTTTGTTTCTATGGTTTGTTTCCTCTTCAAGTATTCCTAGGCACAAACTGTGGAAAAGCACTTTCATTGAGTGGGATTGCCAAGCTTCTAAGAAAGAACTAGTTTCTGAAATACCAGCAAATATTTTTTTCTCACAATTTTGATGACACTTGGTGGTAATGATCAGTACACAAATCCCTCTTGGCTCACCAAATTTAGTTCTTCTAGGTTGAAGGATTCGTCTATAGTAGCAGTTTTTAAATTTAGGTTTCAATCTGTTCTCTCCTATATAGATAGTTAAATTTGGAACTCTAAATACAACATGGTTTGTAGTAGCTCTTTGAAACTTGACAAAATAAAGGAGTTCTCAGTTTTGTCTCGATGATTTGTTTCCGCTTCAAGTAGCCCTAAGCAGTGACTGTGGAAAAGAACTTTCATTGAGAGGGGTTGCCAAGCTTCCAAGAAATTATGATTTTCGAAATACCAGCAAATATTTTTCACCCAATCTTGATGGTTCTTGCTGGTAATGATCAGTACACAAATCCCACTTGGCTCACCAAATTTTGTTCTTCTATGTTGAAGCGTTAGTCTACAGTAGCAGTTTTTATATTTAGGTTTCACTCTGTTCTCTCCTATATAGATAGATGAATATGGAACTCTAGATCCAATATGGTTTGTAGTAGCTCTTTGAAACTTGACAAAATAAAGGAGGTCTCAGTTTTGTCCCGATGGATTGTTTCCTCTTTAAGTAGCCCTAGGCACTGACTGTGGAAAATCACTTTCATTGAGAGTGGTTGCCAAGCCTCCAGAAATTACGAGTTTCCGAAATACCAGCAAATATTTTCTTCACCCAAAGTTGATGATACTTGCTGGTAATGATCAGTACACAAATACCACTTGGCTCATCAAATTGTGTTCTTCAGGTTGAAACGTTCGTCTACAGTAGCAGTTTTTGTGTTTAGGTTTCACTCTGTTCTCTGCTACATAGATAGATGAATTTGGAACTCTAAATCCAACATGGTTTGTAGTGGCTCTTTGAAACTTGACAAAATAAAGGAGTTCTCAGTTTTGTCTCTATGGTTTGTTTCCTCTTCAAGTACCCCTAGGAACAGACTGTGGAAAAGCACTTTCATTGAGAGGGGATGCCAAGCTTCTAAGAAATAACGAGTTTCCGAAATACCATCAAATATTTTTTCACCCAAACTTGATGATACTTGGTGGTAATGACAAGTACACAAATCCCACTTGGCTCACCAAATTTTGTTCTTCTAGGTTGAAACTTTCATCTACAGTAGCAGTTTTTATATTTAGGTTTCACTCTCTTCTCTCCTATATAGATAGATGAATTTGGAACTCTAAATCCAATATGGTTTGTAGTAGCTCTTTGAAACTTGACAAAATAAAGGAGTTCTCAGTTTTGTCCCTATGGTTTGTTTCTACTTCAAGTAGCCCTGGCACAGACTGTGGAAAAGCACTTTCATTGAGAAGGGTTGCCAAGCTCCTAAGAAATAACGAGTTTCCGAAATACCAGAAAATATTTTTTCACCGAATCTTGATGATAATTGGTGGTAAGGACAAGTACACAAATCCCACTTGGCTCACCAAATTCTGTTCTTCTAGGTTCAAGCATTCGTCTACAGTAGCAGTTTTTATTTTTAGGTTTTACTCTGTTCTCTCCTATATAGATAGATGAATTTGGAAATCTAAATCCAACATGGTTTGTAGTGGCTCTTTAAAACTTGACAAAATAAAGGAGTTCTCAGTTTGTCTCTACGATTTGTTTCCGCTTCAAGTAGCCGTAAGCAGAGACTGTGGAAAAGCACTTTCATTGAGAGGGGTTGCCAAGCTTCTAAGAAATAACGAGTTTCCGATTTACTAGCAAATATTTTTTCACCCAATCTTTATGATACTTGGTGGTGAAGATCGGTACACAAGTCCCACTTGGCTCACCAAATTTTGTTCTTCTAGGTTGAAGCGTTCGTCTACAGTAGCAGTTTTTATGTTTAGGTTTCACTCTTTTCTCTGCTATATAGATAGATGAATTTGGAACTCTAAATCCAACATGGTTTGTAGTGGCTCTTTGAAACTTGCGAAAATAAAGGATTTATCAGTTTTTTCTCTATGGTTTGTTTCCTCTTCAAGTAGCCCTAGGCACTGACTGTGGAAACGCACTTTCATTGACAGTGGTGTTGCCAAGCTTCCAAGAAATTACGAGTTTCCGAAATACCAGCAAATACTTTTTTTCACCCAGTTTGATGATACTTGGTGGTATGATCAGTAAACAAATCCCACTTTGCTCACCACATTTTGTTCTTCCAGGTTGAAGCGTTCGTCTACAGTAGCAGTTTTTATGTTTAGGTTTCATTCTGTTCTCTGCTATGTAGATAGATGGATTTGGAACTCTAAATCCAACATGGTTTGTAGTGGCTCTTTGAAACTTGACAAAATAAAGGAGTTCTCAGTTTTGTCTCTATGGTTTGTTTACTCTTCAAGTAGCCCTAGGCACAGACGGTGGAAAAGCACTTTCATTGAGAGGGGTTGCCAAGCTTCCAAGAAATTACGAGTTTCCTAAATACCAGCAAATATTTTTTCGCCCAATCTTGATGATACGTGGTGGTAATGACAACTCCACAAATCCCACTTGGCTCACCAAATTTTGTTCTTCTAGGTTGAAGCGTTCGTTTACAGTAGCAGTTTTTATTTTTATTTTTCACTCTTTTCTCTCCTATATAGATAGATGAATTTGGAACTCTAAATCCAACATGGTTTGTAGTAGCTCTTTGAAACCAGACAAAATTAAGGAGTTCTCAGTTTTGTCTCTATGATTTGTTTCCGCTTCACGTATCCTTAAGCAGAGACTGTGGAAAAGCACTTTCATTGAGAGGGGTTGCCAAGCTTCCAAGAAATAACGAGTTTCCGAAATACCAGCAAATATTTTTTCACGCAATCTTGATGATACTTGGTGGAAAGGACAAGTACACAAATCCCACTTTTCTCACCAAATTTTGTTCTTCTAAGTTGAAGCATTCGTCTACAGTAGCAATTTTTATATTTAGGTTTCAATCTGTTCTCTCCTATATAGATAGATGAATTTGGATGTCTAAATACAACATGGTTTGTAGTAGCTCCTTGAAACTTGACAAAATAAAGGAGTTCTCAGTTTTGTCTCTATGGTTTGTTTCCACTTCAAGTAGCGCTGGCACAAACTGTGGAAAAGCACTTTCATTGAGAAGGGTTGTCAAGCTTCCAAGAAATTACGAGTTTCGAAAAACCAGAAAATATTTTTTTCACCCAATCTTTATGATACTTGGTGGTAAGGACAAGTACACAAATCCCACTAGGCTCACCAAATTCTGTTCTTCTAGGTTGAATTGTTCGTCTACAGTAGCAGTTTTTATGTTTAGGTTTCACTCTTTTCTCTGCTATATAGATAGATGAATTTGGAACTCTAAATCCAACATGGTTTGTAGTGGCTCTTTGAAACTTGCCAAAATAAAGGATTTATCAGTTTTTTCTCTATGGTTTGTTTCCTCTTCAAGTAGCCCTAGGCACTGACTGTGGAAACGCACTTTCATTGACAGTGGGGTTGCCAAGCTTCCAAGAAATTACGAGTTTCCGAAATACCAGCAAATATTTTTTTTCACCCAGTTTGATGATACTTGGTGGTATGATCAGTAAACAAATCCCACTTTGCTCACCACATTTTGTTCTTCCAGGTTGAAGCGTTCGTCTACAGTAGCAGTTTTTATGTTTAGGTTTCATTCTGTTCTCTGCTATGTAGATAGATGGATTTGGAACTCTAAATCCAACATGGTTTGTAGTGGCTCTTTGAAACTTGACAAAATAAAGGAGTTCTCAGTTTTGTCTCTATGGTTTGTTTACTCTTCAAGTAGCCCTAGGCACAGACGGTGGAAAAGCACTTTCATTGAGAGGGGTTGCCAAGCTTCCAAGAAATTACGAGTTTCCTAAATACCAGCAAATATTTTTTTCGCCCAATATTGATGATACGTGGTGGTAATGACAACTCCACAAATCCCACTTGGCTCACCAAATTTTGTTCTTCTAGGTTGAAGCGTTCGTTTACAGTAGCAGTTTTTATTTTTATTTTTCACTCTGTTCTCTCCTATATAGATAGATGAATTTGGAACTCTAAATCCAACATGGTTTGTAGTAGCTCTTTGAAACCAGACAAAATTAAGGAGTTCTCAGTTTTGTTTCTATGATTTGTTTCCGCTTCAAGTATCCTTAAGCAGAGACTGTGGAAAAGCACTTTCATTGAGAGGGGTTGCCAAGCTTCCAAGAAATAACGAGTTTCCGAAATACCAGCAAATATTTTTTCACACAATCTTGATGATACTTGGTGGAAAGGACAAGTACACAAATCCCACTTTTCTCACCTAATTTTGTTCTTCTAGTTTGAAGCATTCGTCTACAGTAGCAATTTTTATATTTATGTTTCAATCTGTTCTCTCCTATATTGATAGATGAATTTGGATCTCTAAATACAACATGGTTTGTAGTAGCTCTTTGAAACTTGACAAAATAAAGGAGTTCTCAGTTTTGTCTCTATGTTTTTTTTCCACTTCAAGTAGCGCTGGCACAGACTGTGGAAAAGCACTTTCATTTAGAAGGGTTGCCAAGCTTCCAATAAATTACGACTTTCAAAATACCAGAAAATATTTTTTCACCCAATCTTGATGATGCTTGGTGGTAAGGACAAGCACACAAATCCCACTCGGCTCACCAAATTCTGTTCTTCTAGGTGGAAGCGTTCGTCTACAGTAGCAGTTTTTATGTTTAGGTTTCACTCTGTTCTCTGCTATATAGATAGATGAATTTGGATCTCTAAATCCAACATGGTTTGTAGTGGCTCTTTGAAACTTGCCAAAATAAAGGATTTATCAGTTTTTTCTCTATGGATTGTTTCCTCTTCAAGTAGCCCTAGGCACTGACTGTGGTAACGCACTTTCATTGACAGTGGGGTTGCCAAGCTTCCAAGAAATTACGAGTTTCCGAAATACCAGCAAATATTTTTTTCACTCAGTGTTGATGATACTTGGTGGTATGATCAGTAAACAAAAACCACTTTGCTCACCACATTTTGTTCTTCTAGGTTGAAGCGTTCGTTTACAGTAGCAGTTTTTATATTTAGGTTTCACTCTGTTCTCTCATATATAGATAGATGAATTTGGAACTATAAATCCAATATGGTTTGTAGTGGATCTTTGAAACTTGACAAAATAAAGGAGTTCTCAGTTTTGTCTCTATGATTTGTTTCTGCTTCAAGTAGCTCTAAGCAGAGACTGTAGAAAAGCACTTTCATTGAGAGTGGTTGCCAAGCTTCCAAGAATTTACGAGTTTCCGAAATACCACCAAATATTTTTTCACCCAATCTTGATGATACGTGGTAGTAATGACAAGTCCACAAATCCCAGTTGGCTCACCAAATTTTGTTCTTCTAGGTTGAAGCGTTCGTTTACAGTAGCAGTTTTTATTTTTAGGTTTCACTTTCTTCTCTCTTATATAGATAGATGAATTTGGAACTCTAAATTCAACATGGATTGTAGTAGCTCTTTGAAACATGACAAAATAAAGGAGGTCTCAGTTTTGTCTCTATGGATTGTTTCCTCTTTAAGTAGCCCTAGGCTCTGACTGTGGAAAAGCACTTTCATTGAGAGGGGTTGTCAAGCTTCCAAGAAATTACGAGTTTCCGAAATACCAGCAAATATTTTATTCACCCAATGTTGATGATACTTGGTGGTAATGATCAGTACACAAATCCCACTTGGCTCAGCAAATTTTGTTCTTCCAGGTTGAAGCGTTCGTCTACAGTACAAGTTTATATGTTTAGGTTTCACTCTGTTCTCTGCTATATAGATAGATGAATTTGGAACTCTAAATCCAACATGGTTTGTAGTGGCTCTTTGAAACTTGACAAAATCAAGGAGATCTCAGTTTTGTCTCTATGGTTTGTTTCCACTTCATGTAGCCCTAGGCACAGACGGTGGAAAAGCACTTTCATTGAGAGGGGTTGCCAAGCTTCCAAGAAATTACGATGTTTCCGTAATAGCAGCAAATATTTTTTCACCCAATCTTGATGATATTTGGTGGTAATGATCAGTACACAAATCCCACTTGGCTCACCAAATTTTGTTCTTCTAGGTTGAAGCATTCGTCTACAGTAGCAGTTTTTATATTTAGGTTTCACTCTGTTCTCTGCTACATAGATAGATGAATTTGGAACTCTAAATCCAACATGGTTTGTAGTGGCTCTTTGACACTTGACAAAATAAAGGAGTTCTCAGTTTTGTCTCTATGGTTTGTTTCCTCTTCAAGTACCCCTAGGAACAGACGGTGGAAAAGCATTTTCATTGAGAGTGGTTGCCAAGCTTCCAGAAATTACGAGTTTCCGAAATACCAGCAAATATTTTCTTCACCCAATGTTGTTGATACTTGGTGGTAATGATCAGTACACAAATCCCACTTGGCTCATCAAATTGTGTTCTTCAGGTTGAAACGTTAATCTACAGTAGCAGTTTTTATGTTTAGGTTTCACTCTTTTCTCTGCTACATAGATAGATGAATTTGGAACTCTAAATCCAACATGGTTTGTAGTGGCTCTTTGAAACTTGACAAAATAAAGGAGTTCTCAGTTTTGTCTCTATGGTTTGTTTCCTCTTCAAGTACCACGAGTAACAGACTGTGGAAAAGCAATTTGATTGAGAGGGGATGCCAAGATTCTAAGAAATAACGAGTTTCCGAAATTCCATCAAATATTTTTTCACCCAATCTTGATGATACTTGGTGGTAATGAGAAGTCCACAAATCCCACGTGGCTCACCAAATTTTGTTCTTCTAGGTTGAAACGTTCGTCTACAGTAGCAGTTTTTATGTTTAGGTTTCACTCTGTTCTCTGCTACATAGATAGATGAATTTGGAACTCTAAATCCAACACGGTTTGTAGTGGCTGTTTGAAACTTGACAAAATAAAGGAGTTCTCAGTTTTGTCTCTATGGATTCTTTCCTCTTCAAGTAGCCCTAGGCACTGACTGTGGAAAAGCACTTTCATTGAGAGGGGTTGCCAAGCTTCCAAGAAATTACGAGTTTCCGAAATACCAGCAAATATTTTTTTCACCAAGTGTTGATGATACTTGTGGTAATGATCAGTACACAAATCACACTTGGCTCACCACATTTTTTTCTTCCAGGTTGAAGCGTTCGTCTACAGTAACAGTTTTTATGTTTAGGTTTCATTCTGTTCTCTGCTATATAGATAGATGAATTTGGAACTATAAATCCAACATGGTTTGTAGTGGCTCTTTGAAACTTGATAAAATAAAGGAGTTCTCAGTTTTGGCTGTATGGTTTGTTTCCTCTTCAAGTATCCTTAAGCAGAGACTGTGCAAAAGCACTTTCATTGAGAGTGGTTGCCAAGCTTCCAAGAAATAACGAGTTTCCGAAATACCAGCAAATATTTTTTCACCCAATATTGATGATACTTGCTGGTAATGATCAGTGCACAAAACCCACTTGGCTCACCATATTTTGTTCTTCTAGATTGAAGCGTTCGTCTACAGTAGCAGTTTTTATATTTAGGTTTCACTCTGTTCTCTCCTATATAGATAGACGAATTTGGAACTCTAAATCCAACATGGTTTGTAGTAGCTCTTTGAAACTTGACAAATTAAAGGAGTTCTCAGTTTTGTTCCTATGGTTTGTTTCCTCTTCAAGTAGTCCTAGACACAGACTGTTGAAAAGCACTTTCATTGAGTGGGGTTGCCAAGCTTCTAAGAAATAACGAGTTTCCGAATTACCAGCATATATTTTTTCACCCAATCTTGATGATACTTGGTGGTAATGATCAGTACACAAATTACACTTGGCTCACCAAATTTTGTTCTTCTAGGTTGAAGCGTTCGTCTACAGTAGCAGTTTTTATATTTAGGTTTCACTCTGTTCTCTCCTATATAGATAGAAGAATTGGGAACTCTAAATCCAATATGGTTTGTAGTAGCTTTTGAAACTTGACAAAATAAAGGAGTTCTCAGTTTTGTCTCTATGATTTGTTTCCGCTTCAAGTAGCCCCAAGCAGTGACTGTGGAAAAGCACTTTCCTTGAGAGGGGTTGCCAAGCTTCCAAGAAATTACGATGTTTCCGAAATAGCAGCAAATATTTTTTCACCCAATCTTGATGATACTTGGTGGTAATGATCGGTACACTAATCCCACTTGGCTCACCAAATTTTGTTCTTCTAGATTGAATTGTTCATCTACAGTAGCACTTTTAATATTGAGGTTTCACTCTGTTCTCTCCTATATAGATAGATGAATTTGGAACTCTAAATCCAACATGGTTTGTAGTAGCTCTTTGAAACTTGAAAAATAAAGGAGTTCTCAGTTTTGTCTCTATGGCTTGTCTCTTCTTCAAGTAGCCCTGGCACAGACTGTGGAAAAGCCGTTTCATTGAGAGGGGTTGCCAAGCTTCTAAGAAATAAGGAGTTTCTGAAATGCATGCAAATATTTTTTCACCCAAAGTTGATGTTACTTGGTGATAAAGATCAGTATACAAATCCCACTTGGCTCACCAAATTTTGTTCTTCTAGGTTGAAGCGTTCGTCTACAGTAGCAGTTTTTATATTTAGGTTTCACTCTGTTCTCTCCTGTATAGATAGATGAATTTAGAAATCTAAATCCAACATGGTTTGTAGTAGCTTTTTGAAACTTGACAAAATAAAGGAGTTCTCCGTTTTGTCACTATGATTTGTTTCCGCTTCCAGTAGCCCTAAGCAGAGACTGTGGAAAAGCACTTTCATTGAGAGGGGTTGCCAAGATTCTAAGAAATAACGAGTTTCCGAATTACCAGCAAATATTTTTTCACCCAATCTTGATGATACTTGGTGGTGATAATCGGTACACAAATCCCACTTGGCTCACCAAATTTTGTTCTTCTAGGTTGAAGCGTTCGTCTACAGTAGCAGTTTTTATATTTAGGTTTCACTCTGTTCTCTGCTATATAGATAGATGAATTTGGAACTCTAAATCCAATATGGTTTGTAGTAGCTCTTTGAAACTTGACAACATAAAGGAGTTCTCAGTTTTGTTTCTATGATTTAATTCCGCTTCAAGTAGCCCTACGCAGAGACTGTGGAAAAGCACTTTCATTAAGAGGGGTTGCCAAGCTTCCAAGAAATTACGAGTTTCCGAAATACCAGCAAATATTTTTTCACCCAATCGTGATGATACGTGGTGGTAATGATCGGTACACAACTCCCACTTGGCTCACCATATTTGTTCTTCTAGGTTGAAGCGCTCGTCTACAGTAGCAGTTTTTATATTTAGGTTTCAGTCTGTTCTCCTCTATATAGATAGATGAATTTGGAACTCTAAATCCAACATGGTTTGTAGTAGCTCTTTCAAACTTGACAAAATAAAGGAGTTCTCAGTTTTGTCTCTATGGTTTGTTTCCTCTTCAAGTAGCTCTAGGCACTGACTGTGGAAAAGCACTTTCATTTAGAGCGGTTGCCAAGCTTCTAAGAAATAACGAGTTTCCAAAATACCAGCAAATATGTTTTCACCCAATCTTGATGATACTTGGTGGTGATGATCGGTACACAAATCCCACTTGGCTCACCAAATTTTGTTCTTCTAGGTTGAAGCGTTCGTCTACAGTAGCAGTTTTTATATTTAGGTTTCACTCTGTTCTCTCCTATACAGTAAGATGAATTTTGAACTCTAAATCCAATATGGTTTGTAGTAGCTCTTTGAAACTTGACAAAATAAATGATTTCTCAGTTTTGTCTCTATGATTTGTTTCCGCTTCAAGTAGCCCTAAGCAGAGACTGTGGAAAAGTACTTTCATTGAGAGGGGTTGCCAAGCTTCCAAGAAAGTACCAGTTTCCGAAATACCAGCAAATATTTTTTTAGCCAATATTGATGACACGTGGTGGTGATGACAAGTCCACAAATCCCACTTGGCTCACCAAATTTTGTTCTTCTAGGTTGAAGCGTTCGTCTACAGTAGCAGTTTTTATATTTAGGTTTCACTCTGTTCTCTTGTATATAGATAGATGAATTTGGATCTCTAAATCCAACATGGTTTGTAGTGGCTCTTTGAAACTTGACAAAAGAAAGGAGTTCTCAGTTTACTCTCTATGGTTGGTTTCCTCATCAAGTAGCCCCAGGCACTAACGGTGGAAAAGCACTTTCATTGAGAGGGGTTGCCAAGCTTCCAAGAAATTACGAGTTTCCGAAATACCAGCAAATATTTTTTCACCCAATTTTGATGATACTTGGTGGTAATGATCGGTACACAAATCCCACTTGACTCACCAAATTTTGTTCTTCTAGGTTGATGCGTTCGTTATCAGTAGCAGTTTTTATTTTTAGGTTTCACTCTGTTCTCTCCTATATAGATAGATGAATTTGGAACTCTAAATCCAACATGGTTTGTAGTGGCTCTTTGAAACTTGACAAAATAAAGGAGTTCTCAGTTTTGTTCCTATGGTTTGTTTCCTCTTCAAGTAGTCCTAGGCACAGACTGTGGAAAAGCACTTTCATTGAGAGGGGTTGCCAAGATTCCAAGAAACTACGAGTTTACGAAAAACCAGCAAATATTTTTTCACCCAATCTTGATGATACTCGGTGGAAATGATCAGTACACAAATCCCACTTGGATCACCAAATTTTGTTTTTCTAGGTTGAAGCGTTCGTCTACAGTAGCAGTTTTTATGTTTAGGATTCACTCTGTTCTCTCGTATATAGATAGATGAATTTAGAACTCTAAATCCAACATGGTTTGTAGTAGCTCTTTGTAACTTGACAAAATAAAGGAGTTCTCAGTTTTGTCTCTATGATTTGTTTCCGCTTCAAGTAGCCCTAAGCAGTGACTGTGGAAAAGCACATTCATTGAGAGGGGTTGCCAAGCTTCCAAGAAATTACGAGTTTCCGAAATACCAGCAAAAATTTTTTCACCCAATCTTGATGATACTCGTTGGAAATGATCAGTACACAAATTCCACTAGACTCACCAAATTTTGTTCTTCTAGGTTGAAGCGTTCGTCTACAGTAGCAGTTTTTATGTTTAGGTTTCACTCTGTTCTGTCGTATATAGATAGATGAATTTGGAACTCTAAATTCAACATGGTTTGTAGTGGCTCTTTGAAACTTGACAAAAGAAAGGAGTTCTCAGTTTACTCTCTATGGTTCGTTTCCTCATCAAGTAGCCCCAGACACCAACGGTGGAAAAGCACTTTCATTGAGAGGGATTGGGAAGCTTCCAAGAAATTACGAGTTTCCGAAATACCAGCAAATATTTTTTCACCCAATCTTGATGATACTTGGTGGTAATGATCAGTACACAAATCCCACTTGGCTCACCAAATTTTGTTCTTCTACGTTGAATTTTTCATCTACAGTAGCAGTTTTTATATTTAGGTTTCACTCTCTTCTCTGCTATATAGACAGATGAATTTGGAACTCTAAATCCAACATGGTTTGTAGTAGCTCTTTGAAACTTGAAAAAAGAAATGCGTTCTCAGTTTTGTCTCTATGGTTTGTTTCCTCTTCAATTAGCCCTAGGCACAGACGGTGGAAAAGCACTTTCATAGAAAGTGGTTGCCAAGCTTCCAAGAAATTACGAGTTTCCGAAATACCAGCAAATATTTTTTCACCCAAGGTTGATGATACGTGGTGGTAATGATCGGTACACAAATCCCAAATGGCTCACCAAATTTTGTTCTACTAGGTTGAAGCGTTCGTCTGCAGTAGCAGTTTTTATATTTCGGTTTCAATCTGTTCTCTGCTATATAGATAGATGAATTTGGAACTCAAATCCAACATGGTTTGTAGTAGCTCTTTGAAACTTGGCAAAATTAAGGATTTCTCTGTTTTGTCTCTATGATTTGTTTCTGCTTCAAGTATCCTTAAGCAGAGACTGTGGAAAAGCACTTTCATTGAGAGGGGTTTCCAAGCTTCCAAGAAATAACGAGTTTCCGAAATACCAGCAAATATTTTTTCACCCAATGTTGATGATACTTGTTGGAAATGATCAGTCCACAAAACCCACTTGGCTCAAAATTTTGTTCTTCTAGATTGAAGCGTTCGTCTACAGTAGCAGTTTTTATATTTAGGTTTCACTCTGTTCTCTCCTATATAGATAGATGACTTTGGAACTCTAAATACAACATGGTTTGTAGTAGCTCTTTGAAAATTGACAAAATAAAGGAGTTCTCAGTTTTGTCTCTATGGGTTGTTTCCTCTTCAATTAGCCCTAGGCACCGACGGTGGAAAAGTAATTTCATTGAAAGGGGTTGCCAAGCTTCCAAGAAATTACGAGTTTCCGAAATACCAGCAAATATTTTTTCACCCAAGGTTGTTGATACGTGGTTTTAATGATCGGTACACAAATCGCACTTGGCTCACCATATTTGTTCTTCTAGGTTGAAGCGTTCGTCTACAGTAGCAGTTTTTATATTTAGGTTTCACTCTGTTCTCCTCTATATAGATAGATGAATTTGGAACTCTAAATCCAACATGGTTTGTAGTAGCTCTTTGAAACTTGACAAAATAAAGGAGTTCTCAGTTTTGTCTCTATGGTTTGTTTCCTCTTCAAGTAGCCCTAGGCACTGACTGTGAAAAAGCACTTTCATTTAGAGGGGTTGCCAAGCTTCTAAGAAATAACGAGTTTCCAAAATACCAGCAAATATGTTTTCACCCAATCTTGATGATACTTGGTGGTGATGATCGGTACACAAATCCCACTTGGCTCACCAAATTTTGTTCTTCTAGGTTGAAGCGTTCGTTAACAGTAGCAGTTTTTATATTTAGGTTTCACTCTGTTCTCTGCTATATAGATAGATGAATTTGGAACACTAAATCCAACATGGTTTGTATTAGCTCTTTGAAACTTAACAAAATAAAGGAGTTCTCAGTTTTGTCTCTACGGTTTGTTTCCTCTTCAAGTAGCCCTAGGCACTGACTGTGGAAAAGCACTTTCATTGAGAGGGGTTACCAAGCTTCTAAATATAACGAGTTTCCGAGATACCAGCAAATATCTTTTCACCCAATCTTTATGATACTTGGTGGTGATGATCAGTACACAAATCCCACTTGGCTCACCAAATTTTGTTCTTCTAGGTTGAAGCATTCGTCTACAGTAGCATTTTTTATATTTAGGTTTCACTCTGTTCTCTCCTATAGAGATAGATGAATTTGGAACTCTAAATCCAATATGGTTTGTAGTAGCTCTTTGAAACTTGACAAAATAAAGGAGTTCTCAGTGTTGTCCCAATGATTTGTTTCCGCTTCAAATAGCTCTAAGCAGAGACTGTGGAAAAGCACTTTCATTGAGAGGGGTTGCCAAGCTTCCAAGAAATTGCGAGTTTCCGAAATACCAGCAAATATTTTTTCACCCAAGGATGATGACACGTGGTGGTAATGACAAGTCCACAAATCCCACTTGGCTCACCAAATTTTGTTCTTCTACGTTGAAGAGTTCGTCTACAGTAGCAGTTTTTATATTTAGGTTTCACTCTGTACTCTCCTATATAGATAGATAAATTGGGAACTCTAAATCCAATATGGTTTGTAGTAGCTTTTGAAACTTGACAAAATAAAGGAGTTCTCAGTTTTGTCTCTATGATTTGTTTCCGCTTCAAGTAGCCCCTAGCAGAGACTGTGGAAAAGCACTTTCATTGAGAGGGGTTGCCAAGGTTCCAAGAAATTACGAGGTTCGAAATACCAGCAAATATATTTTCACCCAATCTTGATGATACGTGGTGGTAATGACAAGTCCACAAATCCCACTTGGCTCACCAAATTTTGTTCTTCTAGGTTAAAGCGTTCGTCTGCAGTAGCAGTTTTTATATTTAGGTTTCACTCTGTTCTCTCCTATAGAGATAGATGAATTTGGAACTCTAAATCCAACATGGTTTGTAGTAGCTCTTCGAAACTTGACAAAATAAAGGAGTTCTCAGTTTTGTCCCTAAGGTTTGTTTCCTCTTCAAGTAGCCCTAGGCACAGAGGGTGGAAAAGCGCTTTCCTTGAGAGGGGTTGCCAAGCTTCCAAGAAATTACGATGTTTCCGAAATAGCAGCAAATATTTTTTCACCCAATCTTGATGATACTTGGTGGTAATGATCGGTACACTAATCCCACTTGGCTCACCAAATTTTGTTCTTCTAGATTGAATTGTTCATCTACAGTAGCAGTTTTAATATTGAGGTTTCACTCTGTTCTCTCCTATATAGATAGATGAATTTGGAACTCTAAATCCAACATGGTTTGTAGTAGCTCTTTGAAACTTGAAAAATAAAGGAGTTCTCAGTTTTGTCTCTATGGCTTGTCTCTTCTTCAAGTAGCCCTGGCACAGACTGTGGAAAAGCCGTTTCATTGAGAGGGGTTGCCAAGCTTCTAAGAAATAAGGAGTTTCTGAAATGCCTGCAAATATTTTTTCACCCAAAGTTGATGTTACTTGGTGATAAAGATCAGTATACAAATCCCACTTGGCTCACCAAATTTTGTTCTTCTAGGTTGAAGCGTTCGTCTACAGTAGCAGTTTTTATATTTAGGTTTCACTCTGTTCTCTCCTGTATAGATAGATGAATTTAGAAATCTAAATCCAACATGGTTTGTAGTAGCTTTTTGAAACTTGACAAAATAAAGGAGTTCTCCGTTTTGTCACTATGATTTGTTTCCGCTTCCAGTAGCCCTAAGCAGAGACTGTGGAAAAGCACTTTCATTGAGAGGGGTTGCCAAGATTCTAAGAAATAACGAGTTTCCGAATTACCAGCAAATATTTTTTCACCCAATCTTGATGATACTTGGTGGTGATAATCGGTACACAAATCCCACTTGGCTCACCAAATTTTGTTCTTCTAGGTTGAAGCGTTCGTCTACAGTAGCAGTTTTTATATTTAGGTTTCACTCTGTTCTCTGCTATATAGATAGATGAATTTGGAACTCTAAATCCAATATGGTTTGTAGTAGCTCTTTGAAACTTGACAACATAAAGGAGTTCTCAGTTTTGTTTCTATGATTTAATTCCGCTTCAAGTAGCCCTACGCAGAGACTGTGGAAAAGCACTTTCATTGAGAGGGGTTGCCAAGCTTCCAAGAAATTACGAGTTTCCGAAATACCAGCAAATATTTTTTCACCCAATCGTGATGATACGTGGTGGTAATGATCGGTACACAACTCCCACTTGGCTCACCATATTTGTTCTTCTAGGTTGAAGCGTTCGTCTACAGTAGCAGTTTTTATATTTAGGTTTCACTCTGTTCTCCTCTATATAGATAGATGAATTTGGAACTCTAAATCCAACATGGTTTGTAGTAGCTCTTTCAAACTTGACAAAATAAAGGAGTTCTCAGTTTTGTCTCTATGGTTTGTTTCCTCTTCAAGTAGCTCTAGGCACTGACTGTGGAAAAGCACTTTCATTTAGAGCGGTTGCCAAGCTTCTAAGAAATAACGAGTTTCCAAAATACCAGCAAATATGTTTTCACCCAATCTTGATGATACTTGGTGGTGATGATCGGTACACAAATCCCACTTGGCTCACCAAATTTTGTTCTTCTAGGTTGAAGCGTTCGTCTACAGTAGCAGTTTTTATATTTAGGTTTCACTCTGTTCTCTCCTATACAGTAAGATGAATTTTGAACTCTAAATCCAATATGGTTTGTAGTAGCTCTTTGAAACTTGACAAAATAAATGATTTCTCAGTTTTGTCTCTATGATTTGTTTCCGCTTCAAGTAGCCCTAAGCAGAGACTGTGGAAAAGTACTTTCATTGAGAGGGGTTGCCAAGCTTCCAAGAAAGTACCAGTTTCCGAAATACCAGCAAATATTTTTTTACCCAATATTGATGACACGTGGTGGTGATGACAAGTCCACAAATCCCACTTGGCTCACCAAATTTTGTTCTTCTAGGTTGAAGCGTTCGTCTACAGTAGCAGTTTTTATATTTAGGTTTCACTCTGTTCTCTTGTATATAGATAGATGAATTTGGATCTCTAAATCCAACATGGTTTGTAGTGGCTCTTTGAAACTTGACAAAAGAAAGGAGTTCTCAGTTTACTCTCTATGGTTGGTTTCCTCATCAAGTAGCCCCAGGCACTAACGGTGGAAAAGCACTTTCATTGAGAGGGGTTGCCAAGCTTCCAAGAAATTACGAGTTTCCGAAATACCAGCAAATATTTTTTCACCCAATCTTGATGATACTTGGTGGTAATGATCGGTACACAAATCCCACTTGACTCACCAAATTTTGTTCTTCTAGGTTGATGCGTTCGTTATCAGTAGCAGTTTTTATTTTTAGGTTTCACTCTGTTCTCTCCTATATAGATAGATGAATTTGGAACTCTAAATCCAACATGGTTTGTAGTGGCTCTTTGAAACTTGACAAAATAAAGGAGTTCTCAGTTTTGTTCCTATGGTTTGTTTCCTCTTCAAGTAGTCCTAGGCACAGACTGTGGAAAAGCACTTTCATTGAGAGGGGTTGCCAAGATTCCAAGAAACTACGAGTTTACGAAAAACCAGCAAATATTTTTTCACCCAATCTTGATGATACTCGGTGGAAATGATCAGTACACAAATCCCACTTGGATCACCAAATTTTGTTTTTCTAGGTTGAAGCGTTCGTCTACAGTAGCAGTTTTTATGTTTAGGATTCACTCTGTTCTCTCGTATATAGATAGATGAATTTAGAACTCTAAATCCAACATGGTTTGTAGTAGCTCTTTGTAACTTGACAAAATAAAGGAGTTCTCAGTTTTGTCTCTATGATTTGTTTCCGCTTCAAGTAGCCCTAAGCAGTGACTGTGGAAAAGCACATTCATTGAGAGGGGTTGCCAAGCTTCCAAGAAATTACGAGTTTCCGAAATACCAGCAAAAATTTTTTCACCCAATCTTGATGATACTCGTTGGAAATGATCAGTACACAAATTCCACTAGACTCACCAAATTTTGTTCTTCTAGGTTGAAGCGTTCGTCTACAGTAGCAGTTTTTATGTTTAGGTTTCACTCTGTTCTGTCGTATATAGATAGATGAATTTGGAACTCTAAATTCAACATGGTTTGTAGTGGCTCTTTGAAACTTGACAAAAGAAAGGAGTTCTCAGTTTACTCTCTATGGTTCGTTTCCTCATCAAGTAGCCCCAGACACCAACGGTGGAAAAGCACTTTCATTGAGAGGGATTGGGAAGCTTAAAAGAAATTACGAGTTTCCGAAATACCAGCAAATATTTTTTCACCCAATCTTGATGATACTTGGTGGTAATGATCAGTACACAAATCCCACTTGGCTCACCAAATTTTGTTCTTCTACGTTGAATTTTTCATCTACAGTAGCAGTTTTTATATTTAGGTTTCACTCTCTTCTCTGCTATATAGACAGATGAATTTGGAACTCTAAATCCAACATGGTTTGTAGTAGCTCTTTGAAACTTGAAAAAAGAAATGCGTTCTCAGTTTTGTCTCTATGGTTTGTTTCCTCTTCAATTAGCCCTAGGCACAGACGGTGGAAAAGCACTTTCATAGAAAGTGGTTGCCAAGCTTCCAAGAAATTACGAGTTTCCGAAATACCAGCAAATATTTTTTCACCCAAGGTTGATGATACGTGGTGGTAATGATCGGTACACAAATCCCAAATGGCTCACCAAATTTTGTTCTACTAGGTTGAAGCGTTCGTCTGCAGTAGCAGTTTTTATATTTCGGTTTCAATCTGTTCTCTGCTATATAGATAGATGAATTTGGAACTCAAATCCAACATGGTTTGTAGTAGCTCTTTGAAACTTGGCAAAATTAAGGATTTCTCTGTTTTGTCTCTATGATTTGTTTCTGCTTCAAGTATCCTTAAGCAGAGACTGTGGAAAAGCACTTTCATTGAGAGGGGTTTCCAAGCTTCCAAGAAATAACGAGTTTCCGAAATACCAGCAAATATTTTTTCACCCAATGTTGATGATACTTGTTGGAAATGATCAGTCCACAAAACCCACTTGGCTCAAAATTTTGTTCTTCTAGATTGAAGCGTTCGTCTACAGTAGCAGTTTTTATATTTAGGTTTCACTCTGTTCTCTCCTATATAGATAGATGACTTTGGAACTCTAAATACAACATGGTTTGTAGTAGCTCTTTGAAAATTGACAAAATAAAGGAGTTCTCAGTTTTGTCTCTATGGTTTGTTTCCTCTTCAATTAGCCCTAGGCACCGACGGTGGAAAAGTAATTTCATTGAAAGGGGTTGCCAAGCTTCCAAGAAATTACGAGTTTCCGAAATACCAGCAAATATTTTTTCACCCAAGGTTGTTGATACGTGGTTTTAATGATCGGTACACAAATCGCACTTGGCTCACCATATTTGTTCTTCTAGGTTGAAGCGTTCGTCTACAGTAGCAGTTTTTATATTTAGGTTTCACTCTGTTCTCCTCTATATAGATAGATGAATTTGGAACTCTAAATCCAACATGGTTTGTAGTAGCTCTTTGAAACTTGACAAAATAAAGGAGTTCTCAGTTTTGTCTCTATGGTTTGTTTCCTCTTCAAGTAGCCCTAGGCACTTACTGTGAAAAAGCACTTTCATTTAGAGGGGTTGCCAAGCTTCTAAGAAATAACGAGTTTCCAAAATACCAGCAAATATGTTTTCACCCAATCTTGATGATACTTGGTGGTGATGATCGGTACACAAATCCCACTTGGCTCACCAAATTTTGTTCTTCTAGGTTGAAGCGTTCGTTAACAGTAGCAGTTTTTATATTTAGGTTTCACTCTGTTCTCTGCTATATAGATAGATGAATTTGGAACACTAAATCCAACATGGTTTGTATTAGCTCTTTGAAACTTAACAAAATAAAGGAGTTCTCAGTTTTGTCTCTACGGTTTGTTTCCTCTTCAAGTAGCCCTAGGCACTGACTGTGGAAAAGCACTTTCATTGAGAGGGG
>NW_027512932.1:222685-270080 GCF_048772815.1 Callospermophilus lateralis
ACTCTCAATGAAAGTCCTTTTCTACAGTCTCTGCTTAGAGCTACATGAAGCAGAAACAAATCATAGAGACAAAACTGAGAACTCCTTTATTTTGTCAAGTTTCAAAGAGCCACTACAAACCATATTGGATTTATAGTTCCAAATTCATCTATCTATATATGAGAGAACAGAGTGAAACCTAAATATAAAAACTGCTACTGTAGACGAACGCTTCAACCTAGAAGAACAAAATGTGGTGAGCAAAGAGGTTTTTGTTTACTGATCATACCACCAAGTATCATCAACACTGGGTGAAAAAAATATTTGCTGGTATTTCGGAAACTCGTAATTTCTTGGAAGCTTGGCAACCTCACTGTCAATGAAAGTGCGTTTCCACAGTCAGTGCCTAGGGCTACTTGAAGAGGAAACAAACCATAGAGACAAAACTGATAAATCCTTTATTTTGGCAAGTTTCAAAGAGCCACTACAAACCATGTTGGATTTAGAGATCCAAATTCATCTATCTATATAGCAGAGAACAGAGTTAAACCTAAACATAAAAACTGCTACTGTAGACGAACGCTTCAACCTAGAAGAACAAAATTTGGTGAGCCAAGTGGGATTTGTGTACCGATCTTCACCACCAAGTATCATAAAGATTGGGTGAAAAAATATTTGCTGGTAAATCGGAATCTCGTTATTTCTTAGAAGCTTGGCAACCCCTCTCAATGAAAGTGCTTTTCCACAGTCTTTGCTTACGGCTACTTGAAGCGGAAACAAATCATAGAGACAAAACTGAGAACTCCTTTATTTTGTCAAGTTTTAAAGAGCCACTACAAACCATGTTGGATTTAGAGTTCCAAATTCATCTATCTATATAGCAGAGAACAGAGTAAAACCTAAAAATAAAAACTGCTACTGTAGACGAATGCTTCAACCTAGAAGAACAGAATTTGGTGAGCCTAGTGGGATTTGTGTACTTGTCCTTACCACCAAGTATCCTCAAGATTGGGTGAAAAAATATTTTCTGCTATTTCGAAAACTCGTTATTTCTTAGAAGCTTGGCAACCCATCTCAATGAAAGTGCTTTTTCACGTCTGTGCCTAGGGCTAATTGAAGAGGAAACAAACCATAGAGACAAAACTGAGAACTCCTTTATTTTGTCAAGTTTCAAAGAACTACTACAAACCATGTGGGATTTAGTGTTCCAAATTCATCTATCTATATAGGAGAGAACAGAGTAAAACCTAAAAATAAAAACTGCTATGAAAACGAACGCAGCAACCTCGAAGAACAAAATTTGGTGAATTAAGTGGTATTTGTGTACCGATCATTACCACCACGTATCATCAAGATTGGGTGAAAAAATATTTGCTGCTATTTCGGAAACTTGTAATTTCTTGGAAGCTTGGCAACCCCTGTCAATGAAAGTGCTTTTCCACCGTCTGTGCCTAGGGCTACTGAAGAGGAAACAAACCATAGAGACAAAACTTAGAACTCCTTTATTCTGTCATGTTTCAAAGAGAGACTACAAAACATGTTGGATTTAGAGTTCCAAATTCATCTATCTATATACGAGAGAACAGAGTGAAACCTAAACATATAAACTGCTACTGTAGAAGAATGCTTCAACCTAGAAGAACAAAATTTGGTGAGCCAAGTAGGATTTGTGGACTTGTCATTACCACCAAGTATCATCAAGATTGGGTGAAAAAATATTTGCTGGTATTTCGGAAACTCGTTATTTCTTAGAAGCTTGGCATCCCCTCTCAATGAAAGTGCTTTTCCACAGTCTGTGCCTAGGTGTACTTGAAGAGGAAACAAACCATAGAGACAAAACTGAGAACTCCTTTATTTTGTCAAGTTTCAAAGAGCTACTACAAACCATGTTCGATTTAGAGTTCCAAATTCATGTATCTATGTAGCAGAGAACAGAGTGAAACCTAAACATAAAAACTGCTACTATAGACGAACGTTTCAACCTGGAAGAACACAATTTGGTGAGCTAAGTGGATTTGTATACTGATCATTACCACCAAGTATCATCAACCTTGGGTGAAAAAATATTTGCTGGTATTTCGGAAACTCATAATTTCTTGGAAGCTTGGCAACCCCTTTCAATGAAAGTGCTTTTCCACCGTCGGTGCCTATGGCTAATTGAAGAGGAAACAAACCATAGAGACAAAACTGAGAACTCCTTTCTTTTGTCAAGTTTCAAAGAGCTACTACAAACCATGTTTGATTTAGAGTTCCAAATTCATCTATCCATGTAGCAGAGAACTGAGTGAAACCTAAACATAAAAACTGCTACTGTAGACGAACGTTTCAACCTGGAAAAACACAATTTGGTGAGCCAAGTGGGATTTGTGTACTGATCATTACCACCAAGTATCATCAACCTTGGGTGAAAAAATATTTGCTGGTATTTCGGAAACTCGTAATTTCTTGGAAGGTTGGCAACCCCTTTCAATGAAAGTGCTTTTCCACCGTCGGTGCCTAGGGCTAATTGAAGAGGAAACAAACCATAGAGACAAAACTGAGAACTCCTTTCCTTTGTCAAGTTTCAACGAGCTAATACAAACCATGTTGGATTTAGAGTTCCAAATTCATCTATCTATATAGCAGAGACCAGAGTTAAACCTAAAAATAAAAACTGCTACTGTAGACGAACGCTTCAACCTAGAAGAACAAAATTTGGTGAGCCAAGTGGGATTTGTGGACTTGTCATCACCACCAGGTGTCATCAACATTGGGTGAAAAAATATTTGCTCGTATTTCGGAAACTCGTACTTTCTTGGAAGCTTGGCAAACCCTCTCATTGAAAGTTCTTTTCCACAGTCTCTGCTTAGGGCTACTTGAAGCGGAAACAAATCATAGAGACAAAACTGAGAAATCTTTTATTTTGTCAAGTTTCAAAGCTACTACAAACCATATTGGATATAGAGTTCAAAATGCATCTTACTGTATAGGAGAAAACAGAGTGAAACCTAAATATAAAAACTGCTACTGTAGACGAACGCTTCAACCTAGAAGAACAAAATTTGGTGAGCCAAGTGGGATTTGTGTACCGATCATCACCACCAAGTATCATCTAGATTGGGTGCAAAAATATTTGCTGGTATTTTCAAAACTCGTTATTTTTTAGAAGCCTGGCAACCCCTCTCAATTAAAGTGCTTTTCCACAGTCAGTGACTAGGGCTACTTGAAGAGGAAACAATCCATAGAGACAAAACTGAGAACTCCTTTATTTTGTCAAGTATCAAAGAGCTACTACAAACCATGTTGGATTTAGAGTTCCAAATTCATCTATCCATATAGGAGAGAACAAAGTGAAACCTAAAAATAAAAACTGCTACTGTAAACGAAGGCTTCAACCTAGAAGAACAAAATTTCGTGAGCCAAGTGGGATTTGTGGACTTGTCATTACCACCACGTTACATCAAGATTGGGTGAAAAAATATTTGCTGGTATTTCGGAAACTCTAATTTCTTGGAAGATTTGCAACCCCTCTCAATGAAAGTGCTTTTCCACAGTCTCTGCTTAGAGCTAGTTGAAGAGGAAACAAATCATAGAGAAAAAACTGAGAACTCCTTTATTTTGTCAGGTTTCAAAGAGCCACTACAAACCCATTTGGATTTAGCGTTCCAAATTCATCTATCTATATAGGAGAGAAAAGAGTAAAACCTAAATATAAGAACTGCTACTGTAGACGAACGCTTCAACCTAGAAGAACAAAATTTGGTGATCCAAGTGGGATTTGTGTACCGATCTTCACTACCAAGTATCATAAAGATTGGGTGAAAAAATATTTGCTTGTAAATCGGAAACTCGTTATTTCTTAGAAGCTTGGCAACCCCTCTCAATGAAAGTGCTTTTCCACAGTCTCTGCTTATGGCTACTTGAAGCGGAAACAAATCATAGAGACAAAATTGAGAACTCCTTTATTTTGTCATGTTTCAAAGAGCTACTACAAACCATGTTGGATTTAGAGTTCAAAATTCATCTATCTATGTGGGAGAGAACAAAGTGAAACCTAAAAATAAAAACTGCTACTGTAAACGAACGCTTCAACCTAGAAGAACAAAATTTGGTGAGCCAAGTGGGATTTGTGGACTTGTCATTACCACCACGTATCAACAAGATTGGGTGTAAAAATATTTGCTGGTATTTCGGAAACTCGTAATTTCTTGGAAGCTTGGCAACCACTCTCAATGTAAGTGCTTTCCTACAGTCTCTACTTAGAGCTACTTGAAGCGGAAACAAATCATAGAGACAAAACTGAGAACTTCTTTATTTTGTCAAGTTTTAAAGAGACACTACAAACCATGTTGGATTTAGAGTTCCAAATTCATCTATCTATATAGCAGAGAACAGAGCAAAACCTAAAAATAAAAACTGCTACTGTAGACGAATGCTTCAACCTAGAAGAACAGAATTTGGTGAGCCAAGTGGGATTTGTGTACTTGTCCTTACCACCAAGTATCATCAAGATCGGGTGAAAAAATATTTTCTGGTATTTCGGAAACTCGTTATTTCTTAGAAGCTTGGCATCCCCTCTCAATGAAAGTGCTTTTCCACAGTCTGTTCCTAGGTGTACTTGAAGAGGAAACAAACCATAGAGACAAAACTGAGAACTCCTTTATTTTGTCAAGTTTCAAAGAGCTACTACAAACCATGTTGGATTTAGAGTTCCAAATTCGTCTATCCATGTAGCAGAGAACAGAGTGAAACCTAAACATAAAAAATGCTACTGTAGACGAGCGTTTCAACCTGGAAGAACACAATTTGGTGAGCCAAGTGGGATTTGTGTACTGATCATTACCACCAAGTATCATCAACCTTGGGTGAAAAAATATTTGCTGGTATTTTGGAAACTCGTAATTTCTTGGAAGCTTGGCAACCCCTTTCAATGAAAGTGCTTTTCCACTGTTGGTGCATAGGGATAATTGAAGAGGAAACAAACCATAGAGACAAAACTGAGAACTCCTTTCTTTTGTCAAGTTTCAAAGAGCTACTACAAACCATGTTGGATTTAGAGTTCCAAATTCATCTATCTATATAGCAGAGACCAGAGTTAAACATAAAAATAAAAACTGCTACTGTAGACGAACGCTTCAACGTAGAAGAACAAAATTTGGTGAGCCAAGTGGGATTTGTGGACTTGTCATCACCACCACGTGTCATCAACATTGGGTGAAAAAATATTTGCTGGTATTTCGGAAACTCGTACTTTCTTGGAAGCTTGGCAACCCCTCTCTTTGAAAGTGCTTTTCCACAGTCTCTGCTTAGGGCTACTTGAAGCGGAAACAAATCATAGAGACCAAACTGAGAAATCCTTTATTTTGTCAAGTTTCAAAGAGCTACTACAAACCATATTGGATTTAGAGTTCAAAATTCATCTTACTGTATAGGAGAGAACAGAGTGAAACCTAAATATAAAAACTGCTACTGTAGACGAATGCTTCAACCTAGAAGAACAAAATTTGGTGAGCCAAGTGGGATTTGTGTACTGATCATTACCACCAAATATCATCAACATTGGGTGAAAAAATATTTGCTGCTATTTCGGAAACTTCGTAATTTCTTGGAAGCTTGGCAACCCCTCTCAATGAAAGTGCTTTTCCAACGTCTGTGCCTAGGGCTACGTGAAGAGGAAAAGAACCATAGAGATAAAACTGAGATCTCCTTGATTTTGTCAAGTTTCAAAGAGCCACTACTCACCATGTTGGATTTAGATTTCCAAATTCATCTCTCTATATAGCAGAGAACAGAGTGAAACCTAAACATAAAAACTGCTATTGTAGACGAACGCTTCAACCTGGAAGAACAAAATTTGGTGAGCCAAGTGGGATTTGTGTACTGATCATTACCACCAAGTATCATCAACATTGGGTGAAAAAAATATTTGCTGGTATTTCGGAAACTCGTAATTTCTTGTAAGCTTGACAACCCCTCTCAATGAAAGTGCTTTTCCACAGTCAGTGCCTAGGGCTAATTAAAGAGGAAAAAATCCATAGAGACAAAACTGAGACCTCCTTTATTTTGACAAGTTTCAAAGAGCTAGTACAAACCATGTTGGATTTAGAGTTCCAAATTCATCTATCTATGTAGGAGAGAAAGAAGTGAAACCTAAAAATAAAAACTGCTACTGTAAACGAACGCTTCAACCTAGAAGAACAAAATTTGGTGAGCCAAGTGGGATTTGTGGACTTGTCATTACCACCACGTATCAACAAGATTGGGTGTAAAAATATTTGCTGGTATTTCGGAAACTCGTAATTTCTTGGAAGCTTGGCAACCACTCTCAATGTAAGTGCTTTCCTACAGTCTCTACTTAGAGCTACTTGAAGCGGAAACAAATCATAGAGACAAAACTGAGAACTTCTTTATTTTGTCAAGTTTTAAAGAGACACTACAAACCATGTTGGATTTAGAGTTCCAAATTCATCTATCTATATAGCAGAGAACAGAGCAAAACCTAAAAATAAAAACTGCTACTGTAGACGAATGCTTCAACCTAGAAGAACAGAATTTGGTGAGCCAAGTGGGATTTGTGTACTTGTCCTTACCACCAAGTATCATCAAGATCGGGTGAAAAAATATTTTCTGGTATTTCGGAAACTCGTTATTTCTTAGAAGCTTGGCATCCCCTCTCAATGAAAGTGCTTTTCCACAGTCTGTTCCTAGGTGTACTTGAAGAGGAAACAAACCATAGAGACAAAACTGAGAACTCCTTTATTTTGTCAAGTTTCAAAGAGCTACTACAAACCATGTTGGATTTAGAGTTCCAAATTCGTCTATCCATGTAGCAGAGAACAGAGTGAAACCTAAACATAAAAAATGCTACTGTAGACGAGCGTTTCAACCTGGAAGAACACAATTTGGTGAGCCAAGTGGGATTTGTGTACTGATCATTACCACCAAGTATCATCAACCTTGGGTGAAAAAATATTTGCTGGTATTTTGGAAACTCGTAATTTCTTGGAAGCTTGGCAACCCCTTTCAATGAAAGTGCTTTTCCACTGTTGGTGCATAGGGATAATTGAAGAGGAAACAAACCATAGAGACAAAACTGAGAACTCCTTTCTTTTGTCAAGTTTCAAAGAGCTACTACAAACCATGTTGGATTTAGAGTTCCAAATTCATCTATCTATATAGCAGAGACCAGAGTTAAACATAAAAATAAAAACTGCTACTGTAGACGAACGCTTCAACGTAGAAGAACAAAATTTGGTGAGCCAAGTGGGATTTGTGGACTTGTCATCACCACCACGTGTCATCAACATTGGGTGAAAAAATATTTGCTGGTATTTCGGAAACTCGTACTTTCTTGGAAGCTTGGCAACCCCTCTCTTTGAAAGTGCTTTTCCACAGTCTCTGCTTAGGGCTACTTGAAGCGGAAACAAATCATAGAGACCAAACTGAGAAATCCTTTATTTTGTCAAGTTTCAAAGAGCTACTACAAACCATATTGGATTTAGAGTTCAAAATTCATCTTACTGTATAGGAGAGAACAGAGTGAAACCTAAATATAAAAACTGCTACTGTAGACGAATGCTTCAACCTAGAAGAACAAAATTTGGTGAGCCAAGTGGGATTTGTGTACTGATCATTACCACCAAATATCATCAACTTTGGGTGAAAAAATATTTGCTGCTATTTCGGAAACTTCGTAATTTCTTGGAAGCTTGGCAACCCCTCTCAATGAAAGTGCTTTTCCAACGTCTGTGCCTAGGGCTACGTGAAGAGGAAAAGAACCATAGAGATAAAACTGAGATCTCCTTGATTTTGTCAAGTTTCAAAGAGCCACTACTCACCATGTTGGATTTAGATTTCCAAATTCATCTCTCTATATAGCAGAGAACAGAGTGAAACCTAAACATAAAAACTGCTATTGTAGACGAACGCTTCAACCTGGAAGAACAAAATTTGGTGAGCCAAGTGGGATTTGTGTACTGATCATTACCACCAAGTATCATCAACATTGGGTGAAAAAAATATTTGCTGGTATTTCGGAAACTCGTAATTTCTTGTAAGCTTGACAACCCCTCTCAATGAAAGTGCTTTTCCACAGTCAGTGCCTAGGGCTAATTAAAGAGGAAAAAATCCATAGAGACAAAACTGAGACCTCCTTTATTTTGACAAGTTTCAAAGAGCTAGTACAAACCATGTTGGATTTAGAGTTCCAAATTCATCTATCTATGTAGGAGAGAAAGAAGTGAAACCTAAAAATAAAAACTGCTACTGTAAACGAACGCTTCAACCTAGAAGAACAAAATTTGGTGAGCCAAGTGGAAGTTGTGGACTTGTCCTTACCACCACGTATCATCAAGATTGGGTGTAAAAATATTTGCTGGTATTTCGGAAAATCGTAATTTCTTGGAAGCTTGGCAACCACTCTCAATGTAAGTGCTTTTCCACAGTCTCTGCTTAGAGCTACTTGAAGCGGAAACAAATCATAGAGACAAAACTGAGAACTCCTTTATTTTGTCAAGCTTTAAAGAGCCACTACAAACCATGTTGGATTTAGAGTTCCAGTTTCATCTATCTATATAGGAGAGAACAGAGTAAAACCTAAAAATAAAAACTGCTACTGAAAACGAACGCATCAACCTCGAAGAACAAAATTTGGTGAATCAAGTGGTATTTGTGTACCGATCATTACCACCAAGTATCATCAAGATTGGATGAAAAAATATTTGCTGCTATTTCGCAAACTTGTAATTTCTTGGAAGCTTGGCATCCCCTGTCAATGAAAGTGCTTTTCCACCGTCTGTGCTTAGGGCTACTGAAGAGGAAACAAACCATAGAGACAAATCTTAGAACTCCTTTATTCTGTCATGTTTCAAAGAGCCACTACAAAAAATTTTGGATTTAGAGTTCCAAATTCATCTATCTATATACGAGAGAACAGAGTGAAACCTAAACATATAAACTGCTACTGTAGAAGAACGCTTCAACCTAGAAGAACAAAATTTGGTGAGCCAAGTGGGATTTGTGGACTTGTCATTACCACCAAGTATCATCAAGATTGGGTAAAAAATATTTGATGGTATTTCGGAAACTCATTATTTCTTAGAAGCTTGGCATCCCCTCTCAATGAAAGTGCTTTTCCACAGTCTGTTCCTAGGTGTACTTGAAGAGGAAACAAACCAGAGAGACAAAACTGAGAACTCCTTTATTTTGTCAAGTTTCAAAAAGCTACTCCAAATCATGTTGGATTTAGAGTTCCAAATTCATCTATCCATGTAGCAGAGAACAGAGTGAAACCTAAACATAAAAACTGCTACTGTAGACGAACGTTTCAACCTGGAAGAACACAATTTGGTGTAACAAGTGGGATTTGTGTACTGATCATTACCACCAAGTATCATCAATCTTGGGTGAAAAAATATTTGCTGGTATTTCGGAAACTCGTAATTTCTTGGAAGCTTGGCAACCCCTTTCAATGAAAGTGCTTTTCCACCGTCGGTGCCTAGGGCTAATTGAAGAGGAACCAAACCATAGAGACAAAACTGAGAACTCCTTTCTTTTGTCAAGTTTCAAAGAGCTACTGCAAACCATGTTGGTTTTAGAGTTCCAAATTCATCTACCTATATAGCAGAGACCAGAGTTAAAACTAAAAATAAAAACTGCTACTGTAGGCGAACGCTTCAACCTAGAAGAACAAAATTTGGTGAGCCAAGTGGGATTTGTGGACTTGTCATCACCACCACGTGTCATCAACATTGGGTGAAACAATATTTGCTGGTATTTCGGAAACTCGTACTTTCTTGGAAGCTTGGCAACCCCTCTCATTGAAAGTGCTTTTCCACAGTCTCTGCTTCGGGCTACTTGAAGCGGAAACAAATCATAGAGACAAAACTGAGAAATCCTTTATTTTGTCAAGTTTCAAAGAGCTACTACAAACCATATTGGATTTAGAGTTCAAAATTCATCTTACTGTATAGGAGAGAACAGAGTGAAACCTAAATATAAAAACTGCTACTGTAGACGAACGCTTCAACCTAGAAGAACAAAATTTGGTGAGCCAAGTGGGATTTGTGTACCGATCATCACCACCAAGTATCATCAAGATTGGGTGAAAAAATATTTGCTGGTATTTTGGAAACTCGTTATTTCTTAGAAGATTCGCAACCCCTCTCAATGAAAGTGCTTTTACACAATCAGTGCCTAGGGCTATTGAAGAGGAAACAAACCATAGAGAGAAAACTGAGAACTCCTTGATTTTGTCAAGTTTCAAAGAGCTACTACAAACCATGTTGGATTTAGAGTTCCAAATTCATCTATCTCTATAGCAGAGAACAGATTGAAACCTAAATATAAAAACTGCTACTGTAGACGAACGCTTCAACCAAGAAGAACAAAATTTGGTGAGCCAAGTGGGATTTGTGTACCGATCATTACCACCAAGTATCATCAACATTGGGTGAAGAAAATATTTGCTGGTATTTCGGAAACTCGTAATTTCTTGGAAGCTTGGCAACCCCTCTCAATGAAAGTGCTTTTCCACAGTCGGTACCTAGGGGTAATTGAAGAGGAAACAAACCATAGAGACAAAACTGAGAACTCCTTTCTTTTGTCAAGTTTCAAAGAGCTACTACAAACCATGTTGGTTTTAGAGTTCCAAATTCATCTACCTATATAGCAGAGACCAGAGTTAAAACTAAAAATAAAAACTGCTACTGTAGGCGAACGCTTCAACCTAGAAGAACAAAATTTGGTGAGCCAAGTGGGATTTGTGGACTTGTCATCACCACCACGTGTCATCAACATTGGGTGAAACAATATTTGCTGGTATTTCGGAAACTCGTACTTTCTTGGAAGCTTGGCAACCCCTCTCATTGAAAGTGCTTTTCCACAGTCTCTGCTTCGGGCTACTTGAAGCGGAAACAAATCATAGAGACAAAACTGAGAAATCCTTTATTTTGTCAAGTTTCAAAGAGCTACTACAAACCATATTGGATTTAGAGTTCAAAATTCATCTTACTGTATAGGAGAGAACAGAGTGAAACCTAAATATAAAAACTGCTACTGTAGACGAACGCTTCAACCTAGAAGAACAAAATTTGGTGAGCCAAGTGGGATTTGTGTACCGATCATCACCACCAAGTATCATCAAGATTGGGTGAAAAAATATTTGCTGGTATTTTGGAAACTCGTTATTTCTTAGAAGATTCGCAACCCCTCTCAATGAAAGTGCTTTTGCACAATCAGTGCCTAGGGCTATTGAAGAGGAAACAAACCATAGAGAGAAAACTGAGAACTCCTTTATTTTGTCAAGTTTCAAAGAGCTACTACAAACCATGTTGGATTTAGAGTTCCAAATTCATCTATCTCTATAGCAGAGAACAGATTGAAACCTAAATATAAAAACTGCTACTGTAGACGAACGCTTCAACCAAGAAGAACAAAATTTGGTGAGCCAAGTGGGATTTGTGTACCGATCATTACCACCAAGTATCATCAACATTGGGTGAAGAAAATATTTGCTGGTATTTCGGAAACTCGTAATTTCTTGGAAGCTTGGCAACCCCTCTCAATGAAAGTGCTTTTCCACCGTCGGTGCCTAGGGGTAATTGAAGAGGAAACAAACCATAGAGACAAAACTGAGAACTCCTTTCTTTTTTCAAGTTTCAAAAAGCTACTACAAACCATGTTGGATTTAGAGTTCCAAATTCATCTATCTATATAGCAGAGAACAGAGTGAATCCTAAATATAAAAACTGTTACTGTAGATGAAAAATTCAACGTAGAAAAACAAAATTTGGTGAGCCAAGTGGTTTTTGTGTACCGATCATTACCACCAAGTATCATGAAGATTGGGTGAAAAAATATTTGCTGGTATTTTGGAAACTCGTAATTTCTTGGAATCTTGGCAACCCCTCTCAATAAATGTGCTTTTCCACAGTCACTGCTTAGGGCTACTTGAAGCGGAAACAAATCAAAGAGACAAAACTGAGAACTCCTTTATTTTGTCAAGTTTCAAAGAGCTACTACAATCCATGTTGGATTTAGAGTTCCAAATTCATCTGTCTATATAGGAGAGAACAGAGTGAAACCTAAAAATAAAAACTGCTACTGTAGACGAACGCTTCAACCTAGAAGAACAAAATTTGGTGCGCCAAGTGGGATTTGTGTTCCGATCATCACCACCAAGTATCATCAACATTGGGTGAAAAAATATTTGCTGGTATTTCGGAAACTCGTAATTTCTTGGAAGCTTGGCAACTCCTCTCAATGAAAGTACTTTTCCACAGTCTCTGCTTAGGCCTACTTGAAGCGGAAACAAATCATAGAAACAAAACTGAGAACTCCTATATTTTGTCAAGTTTCAAAGAGCTACTACAAACAATATTGGATTTAGAGTTCCAAATTCATCTGTCTATATAGGAGAGAAGAGTGAAACCTAAATATGAAAACTGCTACTGTAAACGAACACTTCAACCTCGAAGAACAAAATTTGGTGACCCAAGTGGGATTTGTGTACTGATAATTACCAACAAGTGTCATCAAGATTTCGTGAAAAAATATTTGCTGGTATTTCGGAGACTCGTTATTTCTTAGAAGCTTGGCAAACCCTCTCAATGAAAGTGCTTTTCCACAGTCTGTGCCTAGGAGTACTTGAACAGGAAACAAAACATAGAGACAAAACTGAGAACTCCTTTATTTTTTCAAGTTTCAAAGAGCTCCTACAAACCATGTTGGATTTAGTCTTCCAAATTCATCTATCTATATAGCAGAGAATAGAGTGAAACCTAATATTAAAACTCCTACTGTAGACGTACGCTTCAACCTACAAGAACAAAATTTGGTGAGCCAAGTGGGATTTGTGTACCGATCATTACCACCACGTATCATCAACCTTGGTTGAAAAAATATTTGCTGGTATTTCGAAAACTCGTAATTTCTTGGAAGCTTGGCAACCCCTATCAATGAAAGTGCTTTTCCACAGTCAGTGCCTAGGGCTACTTTAAGAGGAAACAATCCATACAGACAAAACTGAGAACTCCTTTATTTTGTCAAGTTTCAAAGAGCTACTACAAACCATATTGGATTTAGAGTTCAAATTCATCTATCTATATAGGAGAGAACAGAGTGAAACCTAAATATAAATACTGCTACTGTAGACGAACGCTTCAACCTAGAAGAACAAAATTTCGTGAGCCAAGTGGGATTTTTGTACTGATCATTATCACCAGTGCCATCAAGATTGCGTCAAAAAATATTTGCTGGTATTTCAGAAACTCGTAATTTTTTGGAAGCTTGGCAACCCCTCTCAATGAAAGTACTTTTCCACAGTCTCTGCTTAGGGCTACTTGAAGCGGAAACAAATCATAGAGACAAAACTGAGAACTCCTCTATTTTGTCAAGTTTCAAAGAGCTACTACAAACCATATTGGATTTAGAGTTCCAAATTCATCTATCTATTAAGGAGAGAACAGAGTGAAACCTAAATATAAAAACTGCTACTGTGGACGAACGTTTCAACCTAGAAGCACAAAATTTGGTGAGCCAAGTGAGATTTGTGTACCGATCATCACCACAAAGTATCATCAAGATTGGGTGTAAAAATATTTGCTGGTGTTTCGGAAACTCGTTATTTCTTAGAAGGTTGGCAAACCCTCTCAATGAAAGTGCTTTTCTCCAGTCAGTGCCTAGGGCTACTTGAAGAGGAAACAATCCATACAGACAAAACTGAGAACTCCTTTATTTTGTCAAGTTTCAAAGAGCTACTACAAACCATTTTGGATTTAGAGTTCCAAATTCATCTATCTATATAGGAGAGAACAGAGTGAAACCTAAAAATAAAAACTGCTACTGTAAACGAACGCTTCAACCTAGAAGAACAAAATTTGGTGAGACAAGTGGGATTTGTGGACTTGTCATTACCACCATGTATCATCAAGATTGGGTCAAAAAATATTTGCTGGTACTTCGGAAACTCGTAATTTCTTGGAAGCTTGGCAACCCCTCTCAATGAAAGTGCTTTTCCACAGTCTCTGCTTAGGGCTACTTGAAGCGGAAACAAATCATAGAGACAACACTGAGAACTCCTTCATTTTGTCAAATTTCAAAGAGCTACTACAAAACATATTGGATTTAGAGTTCCAAATTCATCTATCTATATTGGAGAGAACAGAGTGAAACCTCAATATAAAAACTGCTACTGTAGACGAATGCTTCAACCTAGAAGAACAAAATTTGGTGAGCCAATGGAATTTGTGTACCGATCTTCACCAACACGTATCATCAAGAGGGTGAAAAAATATTTGCTGGTATTTCGGAAACTCGTAATTTTTTGAAGCTTGGCAACCCCTCTCAATGAAAGTACTTTTCCACAGTCACTGCTTAGGGCTACTTGAAGCGGAAACAAATCATAGTCACAAAACTGAGAACTCCTCTATTTTGTCAAGTTTCAAAGAGCTTCTACAAACCATATTGGATTTAGAGTTCCAAATTCATCTATCTATTTAGGAGAGAACAGAGTGAAACCTAAAAATAAAAACTGCTAGTGTAAACGAACGCTTCAACGTAGAAGAACAAAATTTGGTGAGCCAAGTGGGATTTGTGGACTTGTCATTACCACCACATATCATCAAGATTGGGTGAAAAAATATTGGCTTGTATTTCGGAAACTCGTAATTTCTTGGAAGCTTGGCAACCCCTCTCAATGAAAGTGCTTTTTTTCAGTCTCTGCTTAGGGCTACTTGAAGCGGAAACAAATCATAGAGACAAAACTGAGAACTCCTTTCTTTTGTCAAGTTTCAAAGAGCTACTACAAACCATTTTGGATTTAGAGTTCCAAATTCATCTATCTATATAGGAGAGAACAGAGTGAAACCTAAAAATAAAAACTGCTACTGTAAACGAACGCTTCAACCTAGAAGAACAAAATTTGGTGAGACAAGTGGGATTTGTGGACTTGTCATTACCACCATGTATCATCAAGATTGGGTCAAAAAATATTTGCTGGTACTTCGGAAACTCGTAATTTCTTGGAAGCTTGGCAACCCCTCTCAATGAAAGTGCTTTTCCACAGTCTCTGCTTAGGGCTACTTGAAGCGGAAACAAATCATAGAGACAACACTGAGAACTCCTTCATTTTGTCAAATTTCAAAGAGCTACTACAAAACATATTGGATTTAGAGTTCCAAATTCATCTATCTATATTGGAGAGAACAGAGTGAAACCTCAATATAAAAACTGCTACTGTAGACGAATGCTTCAACCTAGAAGAACAAAATTTGGTGAGCCAATGGAATTTGTGTACCGATCTTCACCAACACGTATCATCAAGAGGGTGAAAAAATATTTGCTGGTATTTCGGAAACTCGTAATTTTTTGGAAGCTTGGCAACCCCTCTCAATGAAAGTACTTTTCCACAGTCACTGCTTAGGGCTACTTGAAGCGGAAACAAATCATAGTCACAAAACTGAGAACTCCTCTATTTTGTCAAGTTTCAAAGAGCTTCTACAAACCATATTGGATTTAGAGTTCCAAATTCATCTATCTATTTAGGAGAGAACAGAGTGAAACCTAAAAATAAAAACTGCTAGTGTAAACGAACGCTTCAACGTAGAAGAACAAAATTTGGTGAGCCAAGTGGGATTTGTGGACTTGTCATTACCACCACATATCATCAAGATTGGGTGAAAAAATATTGGCTTGTATTTCGGAAACTCGTAATGTCTTGGAAGCTTGGCAACCCCTCTCAATGAAAGTGCTTTTTTTCAGTCTCTGCTTAGGGCTACTTGAAGCGGAAACAAATCATAGAGACAAAACTGAGAACTCCTTTATTTTGTCAAGTTTCAAAGAGCTACTACAAACCATATTGGATTTAGAGTTCCAATTTCATCTATCTATATAGGAGAGAACAGAGTGTAACCTAAATATAAAAACTGCTACTGTAGACGAACGCTTCAACATAGAAGAACAAAATTTCGTGAGCCATGTGAGATTTTGTGATGAATATTACCACCAATGTCATAAAGATTGCGTGAAAAAATATATGCTGGTATTTCAGAAACTCGTTATTTCTTAGAAGCTTGGCAAGCCCACTCAATGAAAGTGCTTTTTCACAGTCTGTTCCTAGGGGTACTTGAAGAGGAAACAAACCATCGAGACAAAACTGAGAACTCCTTTATTTTGTCAAGTTTCAAGGAGCTACTACAAACCATGTTCGATTTAGAGTTCCAAATTCATCTATCTATATAGGAGAGAACAGAGTGAAACCTGAAAATAAAAACTGCTACTGTAAACGAACGCTTCAACCTAGAAGAACAAAATTTGGTGAGACAAGTGGGATTTTTGGACTTGTCATTACCACCAGGTATCATCAAGATAGGGTGAAAAAATATTGGCTGGTACTTCGTAAACTCGTAATTTCTTGGAAGCTTGTCAAACCCTCTCAATGAAAATGCTTTTCCACAATCTCTGCTTAGGGTTACTTGAAGCGGAAACAAATCATAGAGACAAAACTGAGAACTCCTTCATTTTGTCAAGTTTCAAAGAGCTACTAAACCATATTGGATTTAGAGTTCCAAATTCATCTATCTATATAGGAGAGAACAGAGTGAAACCTAAATATAAAAACTGCTACTGTAGACGAACGATTCAACCTAGAAGAACAAAATTTGGTGAGCCAAGTGGAATTTGTGTACCGATCTTCACCACCACGTATCATCAAGATTGGGTGAAAAAATATTTGCTGGTAATTCGGAAACTCGTTATTTCTTAGAAGCTTTGCAACCCCTCTCAATGAAAGTGCTTTTCCACAGTCTCTGCTTAGGCATACTTGAAGAGGAAACAAACCATAGAGACAAAACTGAGAACCCCTTTATTTTGTCAAGTTTCAAAGAGCTACTACAAACCATGTTGGATTTAGAGTTCCAAATTCATCTATCTATATAGGAGAAAACAGAGTGAAACCTAAAAATAAAAACTGCTACTGTAGACGAAGGCTTCAACCTAGAAGAACAAAATTTGGTGAGCCAAGTGGGAGTTGTGGACTTGTCATTACCACCACGTATTATCAAGATTGGGTGACAAAATATATGCTGGTATTTCGGAAACTCGTAATTTCTTGGAAGCTTGGCAACCCCTCTCAATGAAAGTGCTTTTCCACAGTCTCTGCTTATGGCTACTTGAAGCGGAAACAAATCATAGTGACAAAACTGAGAACTCCTTTATTTTGTCAAGTTTCAAACAGCTACTACAAGCCATATTGGATTTAGAGTTCCAAATTCATCTATCTATATAGGAGAGAACAGAGTGAAACCTAAATATAAAACTGCTACTGTAGACGAACGCTTCAAACTAGAATAACAAAATTTGGTGAGCCAAGTGGGATTTGTGTACCGATCTTCACCACAAAGTATCATCAAGATTGGGTTAAAAAATATTTGCTGGTAATTCGGAAACTCGTTATTTCTTGGAAGCTTGGCAACCCCTCTCAATGAAAGTGCTTTTCCACAGTCTCTGCTTAGGGTACTTGAAGTGGAAACAAATCATAGAGAAAAAACTGAGAACTCCTTTAGATTGTCAAGTTTCTAAGAGCTACTACAAAAATATTTGCTGGTAATTCGGAAGCTCGTTATTTCTTAGAAGCTTGGCATCCCCTCTCAATGAATGTGCTTTTCCACAGTCTCTGCTTAGGGCTACTTGAAGCGGAAACAAATCATAGAGACAAATCAGAGAACTCCTTTATTTTGTCAAGTTTCAAAGAGCTACTAAAAATCATGTTGGATTTAGAGTTCCAAATTCATCTATCTATATAGGAGAGAACAGAGTGAAACCTAAAAATAAAAACTTCTACTGTAAACGAACGCTTCAAAGTAGAAGAACAAAATTTGGTTAGCCAGGTGGGATTTGTGGACTTGTCATTACCACCACGTATAATCAAGATTTGTGAAAAAATATTTGCTGGTATTTCGGAAACTCGTAATTTCTTGGAAGCTTGGCAACCCCTCTCAATGAAAGTGTTTTTCCACAGTCTCTGCTTAGGGCTACTTGGAGCAGATACAAATCATAGAGACAAAACAGAGAACTCCTTTATTTTGTCAAGTTTCAAAGAGCTACTACAAACCATGTTGGATTTAGAGTTCCAAATACATCTATCCATATAGGAGAAAACAGAGTAAAACCTAAAAATAAAAACTGCTACTGTAGACGAATGCTTCAACCTAGAAAAACAACATTTGGTGAGCCAAGTGGGATTTGTGTACTTGTCCTTACCACAAGTATCATCAAGATTGGGTGAGAAAATATTTGCTGGTATTTCGGAAACTCGTTATTTTTTAGAAGCTTGGCAACCCCTCTCAATGAAAGTGCTTTTCCACATTCTGCGCCAGGGCTACTTGAAGAGGAAACAAACCATAGAGACAAAACTGAGAACTCATTTATTTTGTCAAGTTTCATAGAGCTACAACAAACCATGTTGTATTTAGAGTTCCAAATTCATCTATCTATATACGAGAAAACAGAGTGAAACCTAAACTTAAAAAATGCTACTGTAGACGAACGCTTCAACCTAGAAGAATAAAATTTGGTGAGCCAAATGGGATTTGTGTACTGATCATTAAAACCAAGTATCATCACGATTGGGTGAAAAAATATTTGCTGGTATTTCCGAACTCATAATTTCTTGGAAGCTTGCCAACCCCTCTCAATGAAAGTGCTTTTCCAGAGTCACTGCTTAGGGCTACTTGAAGCGGAAACAAATCATAGAGACAAAACTGAGAACTCCTTTATCTTGTCAAGTTTCAAGAGCTACTACAAACCATGTTGGATTTAGAGTTCCAAATTCATCTATCTATATAAGAGAGAACAGAGTGAAACCTAAATATAAAAATTGCTACTGTAGACGAACGCTTCAACCTAGAAGAACAAAATTTGGTGAGCCAAGGGGGATTTGTGTACTGATCATTACCACCAAGTGTCATCAAGATTGCGTGAAAAAATATTTGCTGGTATTTTGGAAAATCGTTATTTCTTAGAAGCTTGGCAACCCCACTCAATGAAAATGCTTTTCCACAGTCTGTTCCTAGGGTTACTTGAATAGGAAACAAACCATAGAGGCAAAACTGAGATCTCCTTTATTTTCTCAAGTTTCAAAGAGCTACTACATACCATGTTGGATTTAGAGTTCCAAATTCATTTATCTATATAGGAGAGAACAGAGTGAAACCTAAAAATAAAAACTGCTACTGTAAACGAACGCTTCAACCTAGAAGAACAAAATTTGGTGAGCCAAGTGGGATTTATGTACTTGTCCTTACCACCAAGTATCATCAAGATTGGGTAAAAAAATATTTGCTGGTATTTTGGAAACTAGTAATTTCTTGGAAGCTTGGCAACCCCTCTCAATGAAAGTGTTTTTCCACAGTCTCTGCTTAAGGCTACTTGAAGCAGAAACATATCATAGAGAGAAAACTGAGAACTCCTTAATTTTGTCAAGTTTCAAAGAGCTACTACAAACCATGTTGGATTTAGAGTTCCAAATTCATCTATCTATATAGGAGAGAACAGAGTGAAACCTAAAAATAAAAACTGCTACTGTAAACGAACGCTTCAACCAAGAAGAACAAAATTTGGTGAGCAATGTGGGATTTGTGTACCGATCATTACCACCACGTATCATGAACATTGGGTGACAAAATATTTGCTGGTATTTCGGAAAAATCACAATTTCTTGGAAGCTTGGCAACGCCTTTCAATGAGAGTGCTTTTCCACAGTCTCTGCTTAGGGCTCCATGAAGCGGAAACGAATCATAGATACAAAACAGAGAACTCTTTACTTTGTCAAGTTTCAAAGAGCTACTACAAACCATATTGGATTTAGAGTTCCAAATTCATCGGTCTATATAGGAGAGAACAGAGTGAAACCTCAATATAAAAATTGCTACTGTAGACGAACGCTTCAAACTAGAATAACAAAATTTGGTGAGCCAAGTGGGATTTTTGTACCGATCTTCACCACGAAGTATCATCAAGATTGGGTGAAAAAATATTTGCTGGTAATTCGGAAAATCATTATTTCTTAGAAGATTGGCATCCCCTCTCAATGAAAGTGCTTTTCCACAGTCTCTGCTTAGGGCTACTTGAAGCGGAAACAAATCATAGAGACAAATCAGAGAACTCCTTTATTTTGTCAAGTTTCAAAGAGCTACTAAAAATCATGTTGGATTTAGAGTTCCAAATTCATCTATCTATATAGGAGAGAACAGAGTGAAACCTAAAAAAAAAAACTTCTACTGTAAACGAACGCTTCAAAGTAGAAGAACAAAATTTGGTTAGCCAAGTGGGATTTGTGGACTTGTCATTACCACCACGTATCATCAAGATTTGTGAAAAAATATTTGCTGGTATTTCGGAAACTCGTAATTTCTTGGAAGCTTGGCAACCCCTCTCAATGAAAGTGTTTTTCCACAGTCTCTGCTTAGGGCTACTTGGAGCAGATACAAATCATAGAGACAAAACTGAGAACTCCTTTATTTTGTCAAGTTTCAAAGAGCTACTACAAACCATGTTCGATTTAGTGTTCCAAATTCATCTATCTATATAGGACAGAACAGAGTGAAACCTAAAAATAAAAACTGCTACTGAAAACGAATGCATCAACCTAGAAGAACAACGTTTTTGAGTCAAATGGGATTTGTGTACTGATCATTACCACCAAGTATCATCAAGATTGGGTGAAAAAATATTTGCTGGTATTTCGGAAACTCTAATTTCTTGGAAGCTTGGCAACGCCTCTCAATGAAAGTGCTTTTCCACAGTCTGTGCTTAGGGCTACTTGAAGAGGAAACAAACCATAGAGACAAAATTGAGAACTCCTTTATTTTGTCAAGTTTCAAAGAGCTACTACAAACCATGTTGGATTTAGAGTTCCAAATTCATCTATCTATATAGGAAAGAACAAATTAAAACCTAAATATAAAAATTGCTACTGTAGACGAAAGCTTCAACCTAGAAGAACAAAATTTAGTGAGACAAGTGGGATTTGTGTACTGATCATCACCACCAAGTATCAACAAGATTTAATGACTAAATATTTGCTGGTATTTCGGAAACTCGTTATTTCTTAGAAGCTTGGCAACCCCTCTCAATGAAAGTGCTTTTCCACAATCTGTGCCTAGGGCTACTTGAAGTTGAAACAAACCATAGAGACAAAACCGAGAACTGCTTTATTTTGTCAAGTTTCAAAGAGCTACTACAAATCACGTTGGATTTAGACTTCCAAATTCATCTATCTTTGTAGCAGAGAATAGAGTGAAAGGTAAACATAAAAACTTCTACTCTAGACGAACAATTCAACCTAGAAGAACAAAATATGGTGAGCCACGTGGGATTTGTGTACCGATCATTACCACCACGTATCATAAACATTGGGTGAAAAAATATTTGCTGGTATTTCGGAAACTCGTAATTTCTTGGAAGCTTGGCAACCCCTCTAATGAAAGTGCTTTTCCACAGTCTCTGCTTTGGGCTACTTTAAGGGGTACAAACCATAGAGACAAAACTGAGAACTCCTTTATTTTGTCAAGTTTCAAAGAGCTACTACAAACCATGTTTGATTTAGTGTTTCAAATTTATCTATCTATATAGGACAGAACAGAGTGAAACCTAAAAATAAAAACTGCTACTGAAAACGAATGCATCAACCTAGAAGAACAAAATTTGGTGAGTCAAGTGGGACTTGTGTACTGATCATTACCACCAAGTATCATCAAGATTGGGTGAAAAAATATTTGCTGGTATTTCAGAAACTCGTAATTTGTTGGAAGCTTGGCAACCCCTCTCAATGAAAGTGCTTTTCCACAGTCTGTGCCTAGGGCTACTTGAAGAGGAAACAAACCATAGAGACAAAACTGAGAACTCCTTTATTTTGTCAAGTTTCAAATAGCTACTACAAACCATGTTTGATTTAGAGTTCCAAATTCATCTATCTATATAGGAGAGAACAAATTAAAACGTAATATAAAAATTGCTACTGTAGACGAACGCTTCATCCGAGAAGAACACAATTTAGTGACCCAAGTGGGATTTGTGTACTGATCATCACCACCAAGTATCATCAGGATTGGATGAAAAAATATTTGCTGGTATTTCAGAAACTCGTTATTTCTTAGAGGCTTGGCAACCCCTCTCAATGAAAGTGCTTTTCCACAGTCTGTGCCTAGGGCTACTTGAAGGGGAAACAAACCATAGAGACAAAACCGAGAACTCCTTTATTTTGTCAAGTTTCAAAGAGCTACTACAAACCATGTTGGATTTACAGTTCCAAATTCATCTATCTTTATAGCAGAGAATAGATTGAAACTTAAATATAAAAACTGCTACTGTAGACGAACGCTTCAACCTAGAAGAACAAAATTTGGTGAGCCAAGTGTGATTTGTGTACTGATCATTACGACCAAGTATCATCAAGATTGGGTGAAAAATTATATGCTGGTGTTTCGGAAACTCGTAATTTCTTGGAAGCTTGGCAACCCCTCTAATGAAAGTGCTTTTCCACAGTCTCTGCTTAGGGCCACTTTAAGGGAATACACACCATAGAGACAAAACTGAGAACTCCTTTATTTTGTCAAGTTTCAAAGAGCTACTACAAACCATGTTTGATTTAGTGTTTCAAATTCATCTATCTATATAGGACAGAACAGAGTGAAACCTAAAAATAAAAACTGCTACTGAAAACGAATGCATCAACATAGAAGAACAAAATTGGTGAGTCTAGTGGGATTTGTGTACTGATCATTACCACCAAGTATCATCAAGATTGGGTGAAAAAATATTTGCTGGTATTTCGGAAACTCGTAATATGTTGGAAGCTTGGCAACCCCTCTCAATGAAAGTGCTTTTCCACAGTCTGTGCCTAGGGCTACTTGAAGAGGAAACAAACCATAGACACAAAACTGAGAACTCCTTTATTTTGTCAAGTTTCAAACAGCTACTACAAACCATGTTGGATTCAGAGTTCCAAATTCATCTATCTATATAGCAGAGAGCAGAGTGAAACCTAAACATAAACACTGCTACTGTAGACGAACGCTTCAACCTAGAAGAACAAAATTTGGTGAGCCAAGTGGGATTTGTGTACTTGTCATTACCACCAATTATCATCAAGATTGTTTGAAAAAATATTTGCTGGTATTTCGGAAACTCCTTATTTCTTAGAAGCTTGGCAACCCCTCTCAATGAAATTGCTTTTCCACAGTCTGTGCCTAGGGCTACTTGAAGAGGAAACAAACCATAAAGACAAAACTGAGAACTCCTTTATTTTGTCAAGTTTCAAAGAACCACTACAAACCATGTTGGATTTACAGTTCCAAATTCATCTCTCTATATAGCAGAGAACACAGTGAAACCTAAACATAAAATCTGCTACTGTAGATGAACGCGTCAAACTAGAAGAACAAAATTTGGTGAGCCAAGTGGGATTTGTGTATTGATCATTACCACCAAGTATCATCAACATTGGGTGAAAAAAATATTTGCTGGTATTTGGAAACTCGTAATTTCTTGGAAGCTTCGCAACGCCTCTCATTGAAAGTATTTTTCCACATTCTATGCCTAGGGCTACTTGAAGAGGAAACAAACCATAGAGACAAAACTGAAAACTCCTTTATTTTGTCAAGTTTCAAAGAGCTACTACAAACCATGTTGGATTTAGAGTTCCAAATTCATCTATCTATATAGCAGAGAACAGAGTGAAACCTAAAAATAAAAACTGCTACTGTAGACGAATGCTTCAACGTAGAAGAACAAAATTTGGTGAGCCAAGTGGGATTTGTGTACTTGTCCTTACCACCAAGTATCATCAAGATTGGGTGAAAAAATATTTGCTGGTATTTCTGAAACTCGTTATTTCTTAGAAGCTTGGCAACCCCTTTCAATGAAAGTGCTTTTCCACAGTCAGTGCCTAGGGCTACTTGAAGAGGAAACAATCCATAGAGACAAAACTGAGAACTCCTTTATTTTTTCAAGTTTCAAAGAGCTACTACAAACCATGTTGGATTTAGAGTTCCAAATTCATCTATCTATATAGGAGAGAACAGAGTGAAACCTAAAATACAAACTGCTACTGTAAACGAACACTTCAACCTGGAAGAAAAAAATTTGGTAACCCCAGTGGGATTTGTGTACTGATCATTACCACCAAGTATCATGAATATTGGGTGAAAAAATATTTGCTGGTATTTCGGAAACTCTAATTTCTTGGAAGCTTGGCAAACTCTCAATGAAAGTGCTTTTCCACAGTCTGTGCTTAGGGCTACTTGAAGAGGAAACAAACCATAGAGACAAAATTGAGAACTCCTTTATTTTGTCAAGTTTCAAAGAGCTACTACAAACCATGTTGGATTTAGAGTTCCAAATTCATCTATCTATATAGGAAAGAACAAATTAAAACCTAAATATAAAAATTGCTACTGTAGACGAAAGCTTCAACCTAGAAGAACAAAATTTAGTGAGACAAGTGGAATTTGTGTACTGATCATCACCACCAAGTATCAACAAGATTTAATGAATAAATATTTGCTGGTATTTCGGAAACTCGTTATTTCTTAGAAGCTTGCCAACCCCTCTCAATGAAAGTGCTTTTCCACAATCTGTGCCTAGGGCTACTTGAAGTTGAAACAAACCATAGAGACAAAACCGAGAACTGCTTTATTTTGTCAAGTTTCAAAGAGCTACTACAAATCACGTTGGATTTAGACTTCCAAATTCATCTATCTTTGTAGCAGAGAATAGAGTGAAAGGTAAATATAAAAACTTCTACTCTAGACGAACAATTTAACCTAGAAGAACAAAATATGGTGAGCCAAGAGGGATTTGTGTACCGATCATTACCACCACGTATCATAAACATTGGGTGAAAAAATATTTGCTGGTATTTCGGAAACTCGTAATTTCTTGGAAGCTTGGCAACCCCTCTCAATGAAAGTGCTTTTCCACAGTCTGTGCCTAGGGCTACTTGAAGAGGAAACAATCCATAGAGACAAAACTGAGAACTCCTTTATTTTGTCAAGTTTCAAATAGCTACTACAAACCATGTTGGATTTAGAGTTCCAAATTCATCTATCTATATAGCAGAGAACAAATTAAAACGTAATATAAAATTGCTACTGTAGACGAACGCTTCAACCGAGAAGAACACAATTTAGTGACCCAAGTGGGATTTGTGTACTGATCATCACCACCAAGTATCATCAGGATTGGATGAAAAAATATTTGCTGGTATTTCAGAAACTCGTTATTTCTTAGAGGCTTGGCAACCCCTCTCAATGAAAGTGCTTTTCCACAGTCTGTGCCTAGGGCTACTTGAAGAGGAAACAAACAATAGAGACAAAACTGAGAACTCCTTTATTTTGTCAAGTTTCAAATAGCTACTACAAACCATGTTGGATTTAGAGTTAAAAATTCATCTATCTATATAGCAGAGAACAAATTAAAACGTAATATAAAATTGCTACTGTAGACGAACGCTTCAACCGAGAAGAACACAATTTAGTGACCCAAGTGGGATTTGTGTACTGATCATCACCACCAAGTATCATCAGGATTGGATGAAAAAATATTTGCTGGTATTTCAGAAACTCGTTATTTCTTAGAGGCTTGGCAACCCATCTCAATGAAAGTGCTTTTCCACAGTCTGTGCCTAGGGCTACTTGAAGGGGAAACAAACCATAGAGACAAAACCGAGAACTCCTTTATTTTGTCAAGTTTCAAAGAGCTACTACAAACCATGTTGGATTTACAGTTCCAAATTCATCTATCTTTATAGCAGAGAATAGAGTGAAACTTAAATATAAAAACTACTACTGTAGACGAACGCTTCAACCTAGAAGAACAAAATTTGGTGAGCCAAGTGTGATTTGTGTACTGATCATTACGACCAAGTATCATCAAGATTGGGTGAAAAAATATTTGCTGGTATTTCGGAAACTCGTAATTTCTTGGAAGCTTGGCAACCCCTCTAATGAAAGTGCTTTTCCACAGTCTCTGCTTAGGGCCACTTTAAGGGGATACAAACCATAGAGACAAAACTGAGAACTCCTTTATTTTGTCAAGTTTCAAAGAGCTACTACAAACCATGTTTGATTTAGTGTTTCAAATTCATCTATCTATATAGGACAGAACAGAGTGAAACCTAAAAATAAAAACTGCTACTGAAAACGAATGCATCAACCTAGAAGAACAAAATTTTGTGAGTCAAGTGGGATTTGTGTACAGATCATTACCGCCAAGTATCATAAAGATTGGGTGAAAAAATATTTGCTGGTATTTCGGAAACTCGTAATTTGTTGGAAGCTTGGCAACCCCTCTCAATGAAAGTGCTTTTCCACAGTCTGTGCCTAGGGCTACTTGAAGAGGAAACAAACCATAGACACAAAACTGAGAACTCCTTTATTTTGTCAAGTTTCAAACAGCTACTACAAACCATGTTGGATTTAGAGTTCCAAATTCATCTATCTATATAGCAGAGAGCAGAGTGAAACCTAAACATAAAAACTGCTACTGTAGACGAACGCTTCAACCTAGAAGAACAAAATTTGGTGAGCCAAGTGGGATTTGTGTACTTGTCATTGCCACCAATTATCATCAAGATTGTTTGAAAAAATATTTGCTGGTATTTCGGAAACTCCTTATTTCTTAGAAGCTTGGCAACCCCTCTCAATGAAATTGCTTTTCCACAGTCTGTGCCTAGGGCTACTTGAAGAGGAAACAAACCATAAAGACAAAACTGAGAACTCCTTTATTTTGTAAAGTTTCAAAGAACCACTACAAACCATGTTGGATTTACAGTTCCAAATTCATCTCTCTATATAGCAGAGAACACAGTGAAACCTAAACATAAAATCTGCTACTGTAGATGAACGCGTCAAACTAGAAGAACAAAATTTGGTGAGCCAAGTTTGATTTGTGTATTGATCATTACCACCAAGTATCATCAACATTGGGTGAAAAAAATATTTGCTGGTATTTTGGAAACTCGTAATTTCTTGGAAGCTTGGCAACGCCTCTCATTGAAAGTTCTTTTCCACATTCTATGCCTAGGGCTACTTGAAGAGGAAACAAACCATAGAGACAAAACTGAAAACTCCTTTATTTTGTCAAGTTTCAAAGAGCTACTACAAACCATGTTGGATTTAGAGTTCCAAATTCATCTATCTATATAGCAGAGAACAGAGTGAAACCTAAAAATGAAAACTGCTACTGTAGACGAATGCTTCAACGTAGAAGAACAAAATTTGGTGAGCCAAGTGGGATTTGTGTACTTGTCCTTACCACCAAGTATCATCAAGATTGGGTGAAAAAATATTTGCTGGTATTTATGAAACTCGTTATTTCTTAGAAGCTTGGCAACCCCTCTCAATGAAAGTGCTTTTCCACAGTCAGTGCCTAGGGCTACTTGAAGAGGAAACAATCCATAGAGACAAAACTGAGAACTCCTTTATTTTTTCAAGTTTCAAAGAGCTACTACAAACCATGTTGGATTTAGAGTTCCAAATTCATCTATCTATATAGGAGAGAACAGAGTGAAACCTAAAAATAAAAACTGCTACTGTAAACGAACACTTCAACCTAGAAGAACAAAATTTGGTAACCCCAGTGGGATTTGTGCACTGATCATTACCACCAAGTATCATCAAGATTCGGTGAAAAAATATTTGCTGGTATTTCGGAAACTCGTTATTTCTTAGAAGCTTGGCAACCCCTCTCAATGAAAGTGCTTTTCCACAGTGTGAGCCTAGGACAACTTGAAGAGGAAACAAAACATAGAGCCAAAACTGAGAACTACTTTATTTTTTCAAATTTCAAAGAGCTACTGCAAAACATATTGGATTTAGGGTTCCAAATTCATCTATCTATATAGGAGAGAACAGAGTGAAACCTAAATATATAAACTGCTACTGTAGACGAACGCTTCAACCTAGAAGAACAAAATTTGTGAGCCAAGTGGGATTTGTGGACGGATCATCACCACCAAGTATCATCAAGATTGGGTGAAAAAATATTTGCTGGTATTTTGGAAACTCGTAATTTCTTGGAAGCTTGGCAACCCCTCACAATGAAATTGATTTTTTACAGTCTCTTCTTAGGGCTACTTGAAGCGGAAACATATCATAGAGACAAAACTGACAACTCCTTTATTTTGTCAAGTTTCAAAGAGCTACTACAAACCATGTAGGATTTCGCGTTCCAAATTCATCTATCTATATAGGAGAGAACAGTGTGAAACCTAAAAATAAAAACTGCTACTGTAAACGAACGCTTCAACATAGAAGAACAAAATTTGGTGAGCCAAGTGGGATTTGTGGACTTGTCATTCCCACCACGTATCATCAAGATTGGGTGAAAAAATATTTGCTGGTATTTCGGAAACTCGTAATTTCTTGGAAGCTTGGCAACCCCTCTCAATGAATGTGCATTTCCACAGTCTCTGCTTAGGGCTACTTGAAGCGGATACAAATCATAGAGACAAAACTGAGAACTCCTTTATATTGTCTTGTTTCAAAGAGCTCCTACAAACCATGTTGGATTTAGAGTTCCAAATTCAACTATCTATATAGCAGAGAACAGAGTGAAACCTAAATATAAAAACTGCTACTGTAGACGAACGCTTCAACCTAGAAGTACAAAATTTGGTGAGCCATGTGGGATTTGTGTACCGATCATTACCACCACGTATCATCAACATTGGGTGACAAAATATTTGCTGGTATTTCGGAAAATCGTAATATCATGGAAGTTTGGCAACCCCTTTCAATGAAAGTGGTTTTACACAGTCTGTGCCTACGGCTACTTGAAGAGGAAACAAACCATAGAGACAAAACTGAGAACTCCATTATTTTGTCAAGTTTCAAAGAGCTACTACAAACCATGTTGGATTTAGAGTTCCAAATTTATCTATCTATATATCAGAGAGCAGAGTGAAACCTAAATATAAAAGCTGCTACTGTAGACGAACGCTTCAACCTAGAAGAACAAAATTTGGTGAGCCAAGTGGGATTTGTGTACTTGACATTACCACCAAATATCATCATTGGATGAAAAAATATTTGCTGGTATTTCGGAAACTCGTTATTTCTTAGAAGCTTGTCAACCACTCTCAATGAATGTGCTTTTCCACAGTCTGTGCCTAGGGCTACTTGAAGAGGAAACAAACCATAGAGACAAAACTGAGAACTCCTTTATTTTGTCCAGTTTCGAAGAGCCACTACAAACCATGATGGATTTAGAGTTCCAAATTCATCTATCTCTATAGCAGAGAACAGAGTGAAACCTAAATATAAAAACTGCTACTGTAAACGAACACTTCAACTTCTGAGAACAAAATTTGGTGAGCCAAGTGGGATTTGTGGACTTGTCATTACCACCACGTATCATAAAGATTGGGTGAAAAAATATTTGCTGGTATTTCGGAAACTCGTAATTTCTTGGAAGCTTGGCAACCCCTCTAATGAAAGTGCTTTTCCACAGTCTCTGCTTAGGGCTACTTGAAGGGGATAACAACCCTAGAGACAAAACTGAGAACTCCTTTATTTTGTCAAGTTTCAAAAAGCTACTACAAACCATGTTTGATTTAGTGTTTCAAATTCATCTATCAATATAGGAAAGAACAGAGTGAAACCTAAAAATAAAAACTGCTACTGAAAACGAATGCATCAACCTAGAAGAACAAAATTTGGTGAGTCAAGTGGGATTTGTGTACTGATCATTGCCACCAAGTATCATCAAGATTGGGTGAAAAAATATTTGCTGGTATTTCAGAAACTCGTAATTTGTTGGAAGCTTGGCAACCCCTCTCAATGAAAGTGCTTTTCCACAGTCTGTGCCTAGGGCTACTTGAAGAGGAAACAAACCATAGAGACAAATCTGAGAACTCCTTTATTTTGTCAAGTTTGAAAGAGCTACTACAAACCATGTTGGATTTAGAGTTCCAAATTCATCTATCTTTATAGCAGAGAATAGAGTGAAACCTAAATATAAAAACTGCTACTGTAGACGAACGCTTTAACCTAGAAGAACAAAATTTGGTGAGCCAAGTTTGATTTGTGTACTGATCATGACGTGCAAGTATCATCAAGTTTGGGTGAAAAAATATTTGCTGGTATTTCGGAAACTCGTAATTTCTTGGAAGCTTGGCAACCCCTCTCAATGAAAGTGCTTTTCCACAGTCTCTGATTAAGGCTACTTGAAGTGGAAACAAATCATAGAGACAAAACTGAGAACTCCTTTATTTTGTCAAGTTTCAAAGAGCTACAACAAACCATGTTCGATTTAGAGTTCCAAATTCATCTATCAATATCGGAGAGAACAGAGTGAAACCTAAAAATAAAAACTGCTACTCTAAACGAACACTTCAACGTCGAAGAACAAAATTTGGTGAGCCAAGTGGGATTTGTGGACTTGTCATTACCACCACGTATCATCAAGATTGGGTGAAAAAATATTTGCTGGTATTTCGGAAACTCGTAATTTCTTGGAAGCTTGGCAACCCCTCTCAATGAAAGTGCTTTTCCACAGTCTCTGCTTAGGGCTACTTGAAGGGGATACAAACCATAGAGTCAAAACTGAGAACTCCTTTATTTTCTCAAGTTTCAAAGAGCTACTACAAACCATGTTTGATTTCGTGTTCCGAATTCATCTATCTATATAGGACAGAACAGAGTGAAACCAAAAAATAAAAACTGCTACTGAAAACTAACGCATCAACCTAGAAGAACAAAATTTGGTGACCCAAGTGGGATTTGTGTACTGATCATTACCACCAAGTATCATCAAGATTGGGTGAAAAAATATTTGCTGGTATTTCGGAAACTCGTAATTTCTTGGAAGCTTGGCCACCCCTCTCAATGAAAGTGCTTTTCCACAGTCTGTGCCTAGGGCTACTTGAAAAAGAAACAAACCATAGAGACAAAACAGAGAATTCCTTTATTTTGTCAACTTTCGAAGAGCCACTACAAACCATGATTGATTTAGAGTTCCAAATTCATCTATCTATATAGCAGAGAATAGAGTGAAACCTAAATATAAAAACTGCTACTGTAGACGAAAGCTTCAACCTAGAAGAACAAAATTTGCTGAGCCAAGTGTGATTTGTGTACTGATCATTACCACCAGGTATCATCAAGATTGGGTGAAAAAATATTTGCTGGTATTTCTGAAACTCGTTATTTCTTAGAAGCTTGGCAACCCCTTTCAATGAAAGTGCTTTTCCACAGTCAGTGCCTAGGGCTACTTGAAGAGGAAACAATCCATAGAGACAAAACTGAGAACTCCTTTATTTTTTCAAGTTTCAAAGAGCTACTACAAACCATGTTGGATTTAGAGTTCCAAATTCATCTATCTATATAGGAGAGAACAGAGTGAAACCTAAAATACAAACTGCTACTGTAAACGAACACTTCAACCTGGAAGAAAAAAATTTGGTAACCCCAGTGGGATTTGTGTACTGATCATTACCACCAAGTATCATGAATATTGGGTGAAAAAATATTTGCTGGTATTTCGGAAACTCTAATTTCTTGGAAGCTTGGCAAACTCTCAATGAAAGTGCTTTTCCACAGTCTGTGCTTAGGGCTACTTGAAGAGGAAACAAACCATAGAGACAAAATTGAGAACTCCTTTATTTTGTCAAGTTTCAAAGAGCTACTACAAACCATGTTGGATTTAGAGTTCCAAATTCATCTATCTATATAGGAAAGAACAAATTAAAACCTAAATATAAAAATTGCTACTGTAGACGAAAGCTTCAACCTAGAAGAACAAAATTTAGTGAGACAAGTGGAATTTGTGTACTGATCATCACCACCAAGTATCAACAAGATTTAATGAATAAATATTTGCTGGTATTTCGGAAACTCGTTATTTCTTAGAAGCTTGCCAACCCCTCTCAATGAAAGTGCTTTTCCACAATCTGTGCCTAGGGCTACTTGAAGTTGAAACAAACCATAGAGACAAAACCGAGAACTGCTTTATTTTGTCAAGTTTCAAAGAGCTACTACAAATCACGTTGGATTTAGACTTCCAAATTCATCTATCTTTGTAGCAGAGAATAGAGTGAAAGGTAAATATAAAAACTTCTACTCTAGACGAACAATTTAACCTAGAAGAACAAAATATGGTGAGCCAAGAGGGATTTGTGTACCGATCATTACCACCACGTATCATAAACATTGGGTGAAAAAATATTTGCTGGTATTTCGGAAACTCGTAATTTCTTGGAAGCTTGGCAACCCCTCTCAATGAAAGTGCTTTTCCACAGTCTGTGCCTAGGGCTACTTGAAGAGGAAACAATCCATAGAGACAAAACTGAGAACTCCTTTATTTTGTCAAGTTTCAAATAGCTACTACAAACCATGTTGGATTTAGAGTTCCAAATTCATCTATCTATATAGCAGAGAACAAATTAAAACGTAATATAAAATTGCTACTGTAGACGAACGCTTCAACCGAGAAGAACACAATTTAGTGACCCAAGTGGGATTTGTGTACTGATCATCACCACCAAGTATCATCAGGATTGGATGAAAAAATATTTGCTGGTATTTCAGAAACTCGTTATTTCTTAGAGGCTTGGCAACCCCTCTCAATGAAAGTGCTTTTCCACAGTCTGTGCCTAGGGCTACTTGAAGAGGAAACAAACAATAGAGACAAAACTGAGAACTCCTTTATTTTGTCAAGTTTCAAATAGCTACTACAAACCATGTTGGATTTAGAGTTAAAAATTCATCTATCTATATAGCAGAGAACAAATTAAAACGTAATATAAAATTGCTACTGTAGACGAACGCTTCAACCGAGAAGAACACAATTTAGTGACCCAAGTGGGATTTGTGTACTGATCATCACCACCAAGTATCATCAGGATTGGATGAAAAAATATTTGCTGGTATTTCAGAAACTCGTTATTTCTTAGAGGCTTGGCAACCCATCTCAATGAAAGTGCTTTTCCACAGTCTGTGCCTAGGGCTACTTGAAGGGGAAACAAACCATAGAGACAAAACCGAGAACTCCTTTATTTTGTCAAGTTTCAAAGAGCTACTACAAACCATGTTGGATTTACAGTTCCAAATTCATCTATCTTTATAGCAGAGAATAGAGTGAAACTTAAATATAAAAACTACTACTGTAGACGAACGCTTCAACCTAGAAGAACAAAATTTGGTGAGCCAAGTGTGATTTGTGTACTGATCATTACGACCAAGTATCATCAAGATTGGGTGAAAAAATATTTGCTGGTATTTCGGAAACTCGTAATTTCTTGGAAGCTTGGCAACCCCTCTAATGAAAGTGCTTTTCCACAGTCTCTGCTTAGGGCCACTTTAAGGGGATACAAACCATAGAGACAAAACTGAGAACTCCTTTATTTTGTCAAGTTTCAAAGAGCTACTACAAACCATGTTTGATTTAGTGTTTCAAATTCATCTATCTATATAGGACAGAACAGAGTGAAACCTAAAAATAAAAACTGCTACTGAAAACGAATGCATCAACCTAGAAGAACAAAATTTTGTGAGTCAAGTGGGATTTGTGTACAGATCATTACCGCCAAGTATCATAAAGATTGGGTGAAAAATATTTGCTGGTATTTCGGAAACTCGTAATTTGTTGGAAGCTTGGCAACCCCTCTCAATGAAAGTGCTTTTCCACAGTCTGTGCCTAGGGCTACTTGAAGAGGAAACAAACCATAGACACAAAACTGAGAACTCCTTTATTTTGTCAAGTTTCAAACAGCTACTACAAACCATGTTGGATTTAGAGTTCCAAATTCATCTATCTATATAGCAGAGAGCAGAGTGAAACCTAAACATAAAAACTGCTACTGTAGACGAACGCTTCAACCTAGAAGAACAAAATTTGGTGAGCCAAGTGGGATTTGTGTACTTGTCATTGCCACCAATTATCATCAAGATTGTTTGAAAAAATATTTGCTGGTATTTCGGAAACTCCTTATTTCTTAGAAGCTTGGCAACCCCTCTCAATGAAATTGCTTTTCCACAGTCTGTGCCTAGGGCTACTTGAAGAGGAAACAAACCATAAAGACAAAACTGAGAACTCCTTTATTTTGTAAAGTTTCAAAGAACCACTACAAACCATGTTGGATTTACAGTTCCAAATTCATCTCTCTATATAGCAGAGAACACAGTGAAACCTAAACATAAAATCTGCTACTGTAGATGAACGCGTCAAACTAGAAGAACAAAATTTGGTGAGCCAAGTTTGATTTGTGTATTGATCATTACCACCAAGTATCATCAACATTGGGTGAAAAAAATATTTGCTGGTATTTTGGAAACTCGTAATTTCTTGGAAGCTTGGCAACGCCTCTCATTGAAAGTTCTTTTCCACATTCTATGCCTAGGGCTACTTGAAGAGGAAACAAACCATAGAGACAAAACTGAAAACTCCTTTATTTTGTCAAGTTTCAAAGAGCTACTACAAACCATGTTGGATTTAGAGTTCCAAATTCATCTATCTATATAGCAGAGAACAGAGTGAAACCTAAAAATGAAAACTGCTACTGTAGACGAATGCTTCAACGTAGAAGAACAAAATTTGGTGAGCCAAGTGGGATTTGTGTACTTGTCCTTACCACCAAGTATCATCAAGATTGGGTGAAAAAATATTTGCTGGTATTTATGAAACTCGTTATTTCTTAGAAGCTTGGCAACCCCTCTCAATGAAAGTGCTTTTCCACAGTCAGTGCCTAGGGCTACTTGAAGAGGAAACAATCCATAGAGACAAATCTGAGAACTCCTTTATTTTTTCAAGTTTCAAAGAGCTACTACAAACCATGTTGGATTTAGAGTTCCAAATTCATCTATCTATATAGGAGAGAACAGAGTGAAACCTAAAAATAAAAACTGCTACTGTAAACGAACACTTCAACCTAGAAGAACAAAATTTGGTAACCCCAGTGGGATTTGTGCACTGATCATTACCACCAAGTATCATCAAGATTCGGTGAAAAAATATTTGCTGGTATTTCGGAAACTCGTTATTTCTTAGAAGCTTGGCAACCCCTCTCAATGAAAGTGCTTTTCCACAGTGTGAGCCTAGGACAACTTGAAGAGGAAACAAAACATAGAGCCAAAACTGAGAACTACTTTATTTTTTCAAATTTCAAAGAGCTACTGCAAAACATATTGGATTTAGGGTTCCAAATTCATCTATCTATATAGGAGAGAACAGAGTGAAACCTAAATATATAAACTGCTACTGTAGACGAACGCTTCAACCTAGAAGAACAAAATTTGTGAGCCAAGTGGGATTTGTGGACGGATCATCACCACCAAGTATCATCAAGATTGGGTGAAAAAATATTTGCTGGTATTTTGGAAACTCGTAATTTCTTGGAAGCTTGGCAACCCCTCACAATGAAATTGATTTTTTACAGTCTCTTCTTAGGGCTACTTGAAGCGGAAACATATCATAGAGACAAAACTGACAACTCCTTTATTTTGTCAAGTTTCAAAGAGCTACTACAAACCATGTAGGATTTCGCGTTCCAAATTCATCTATCTATATAGGAGAGAACAGTGTGAAACCTAAAAATAAAAACTGCTACTGTAAACGAACGCTTCAACATAGAAGAACAAAATTTGGTGAGCCAAGTGGGATTTGTGGACTTGTCATTCCCACCACGTATCATCAAGATTGGGTGAAAAAATATTTGCTGGTATTTCGGAAACTCGTAATTTCTTGGAAGCTTGGCAACCCCTCTCAATGAATGTGCATTTCCACAGTCTCTGCTTAGGGCTACTTGAAGCGGATACAAATCATAGAGACAAAACTGAGAACTCCTTTATATTGTCTTGTTTCAAAGAGCTCCTACAAACCATGTTGGATTTAGAGTTCCAAATTCAACTATCTATATAGCAGAGAACAGAGTGAAACCTAAATATAAAAACTGCTACTGTAGACGAACGCTTCAACTTCTGAGAACAAAATTTGGTGAGCCAAGTGGGATTTGTGGACTTGTCATTACCACCACGTATCATAAAGATTGGGTGAAAAAATATTTGCTGGTATTTCGGAAACTCGTAATTTCTTGGAAGCTTGGCAACCCCTCTAATGAAAGTGCTTTTCCACAGTCTCTGCTTAGGGCTACTTGAAGGGGATAACAACCCTAGAGACAAAACTGAGAACTCCTTTATTTTGTCAAGTTTCAAAAAGCTACTACAAACCATGTTTGATTTAGTGTTTCAAATTCATCTATCAATATAGGAAAGAACAGAGTGAAACCTAAAAATAAAAACTGCTACTGAAAACGAATGCATCAACCTAGAAGAACAAAATTTGGTGAGTCAAGTGGGATTTGTGTACTGATCATTGCCACCAAGTATCATCAAGATTGGGTGAAAAAATATTTGCTGGTATTTCAGAAACTCGTAATTTGTTGGAAGCTTGGCAACCCCTCTCAATGAAAGTGCTTTTCCACAGTCTGTGCCTAGGGCTACTTGAAGAGGAAACAAACCATAGAGACAAATCTGAGAACTCCTTTATTTTGTCAAGTTTGAAAGAGCTACTACAAACCATGTTGGATTTAGAGTTCCAAATTCATCTATCTTTATAGCAGAGAATAGAGTGAAACCTAAATATAAAAACTGCTACTGTAGACGAACGCTTTAACCTAGAAGAACAAAATTTGGTGAGCCAAGTTTGATTTGTGTACTGATCATGACGTGCAAGTATCATCAAGTTTGGGTGAAAAAATATTTGCTGGTATTTCGGAAACTCGTAATTTCTTGGAAGCTTGGCAACCCCTCTCAATGAAAGTGCTTTTCCACAGTCTCTGATTAAGGCTACTTGAAGTGGAAACAAATCATAGAGACAAAACTGAGAACTCCTTTATTTTGTCAAGTTTCAAAGAGCTACAACAAACCATGTTCGATTTAGAGTTCCAAATTCATCTATCAATATCGGAGAGAACAGAGTGAAACCTAAAAATAAAAACTGCTACTCTAAACGAACACTTCAACGTCGAAGAACAAAATTTGGTGAGCCAAGTGGGATTTGTGGACTTGTCATTACCACCACGTATCATCAAGATTGGGTGAAAAAATATTTGCTGGTATTTCGGAAACTCGTAATTTCTTGGAAGCTTGGCAACCCCTCTCAATGAAAGTGCTTTTCCACAGTCTCTGCTTAGGGCTACTTGAAGGGGATACAAACCATAGAGTCAAAACTGAGAACTCCTTTATTTTCTCAAGTTTCAAAGAGCTACTACAAACCATGTTTGATTTCGTGTTCCGAATTCATCTATCTATATAGGACAGAACAGAGTGAAACCAAAAAATAAAAACTGCTACTGAAAACTAACGCATCAACCTAGAAGAACAAAATTTGGTGACCCAAGTGGGATTTGTGTACTGATCATTACCACCAAGTATCATCAAGATTGGGTGAAAAAATATTTGCTGGTATTTCGGAAACTCGTAATTTCTTGGAAGCTTGGCCACCCCTCTCAATGAAAGTGCTTTTCCACAGTCTGTGCCTAGGGCTACTTGAAAAAGAAACAAACCATAGAGACAAAACAGAGAATTCCTTTATTTTGTCAACTTTCGAAGAGCCACTACAAACCATGATTGATTTAGAGTTCCAAATTCATCTATCTATATAGCAGAGAATAGAGTGAAACCTAAATATAAAAACTGCTACTGTAGACGAAAGCTTCAACCTAGAAGAACAAAATTTGCTGAGCCAAGTGTGATTTGTGTACTGATCATTACCACCAGGTATCATCAAGATTGGGTGAAAAAATATTTGCTGGTATTTCTGAAACTCGTTATTTCTTAGAAGCTTGGCAACCCCTTTCAATGAAAGTGCTTTTCCACAGTCAGTGCCTAGGGCTACTTGAAGAGGAAACAATCCATAGAGACAAAACTGAGAACTCCTTTATTTTTTCAAGTTTCAAAGAGCTACTACAAACCATGTTGGATTTAGAGTTCCAAATTCATCTATCTATATAGGAGAGAACAGAGTGAAACCTAAAATACAAACTGCTACTGTAAACGAACACTTCAACCTGGAAGAAAAAAATTTGGTAACCCCAGTGGGATTTGTGTACTGATCATTACCACCAAGTATCATGAATATTGGGTGAAAAAATATTTGCTGGTATTTCGGAAACTCTAATTTCTTGGAAGCTTGGCAAACTCTCAATGAAAGTGCTTTTCCACAGTCTGTGCTTAGGGCTACTTGAAGAGGAAACAAACCATAGAGACAAAATTGAGAACTCCTTTATTTTGTCAAGTTTCAAAGAGCTACTACAAACCATGTTGGATTTAGAGTTCCAAATTCATCTATCTATATAGGAAAGAACAAATTAAAACCTAAATATAAAAATTGCTACTGTAGACGAAAGCTTCAACCTAGAAGAACAAAATTTAGTGAGACAAGTGGAATTTGTGTACTGATCATCACCACCAAGTATCAACAAGATTTAATGAATAAATATTTGCTGGTATTTCGGAAACTCGTTATTTCTTAGAAGCTTGCCAACCCCTCTCAATGAAAGTGCTTTTCCACAATCTGTGCCTAGGGCTACTTGAAGTTGAAACAAACCATAGAGACAAAACCGAGAACTGCTTTATTTTGTCAAGTTTCAAAGAGCTACTACAAATCACGTTGGATTTAGACTTCCAAATTCATCTATCTTTGTAGCAGAGAATAGAGTGAAAGGTAAATATAAAAACTTCTACTCTAGACGAACAATTTAACCTAGAAGAACAAAATATGGTGAGCCAAGAGGGATTTGTGTACCGATCATTACCACCACGTATCATAAACATTGGGTGAAAAAATATTTGCTGGTATTTCGGAAACTCGTAATTTCTTGGAAGCTTGGCAACCCCTCTCAATGAAAGTGCTTTTCCACAGTCTGTGCCTAGGGCTACTTGAAGAGGAAACAATCCATAGAGACAAAACTGAGAACTCCTTTATTTTGTCAAGTTTCAAATAGCTACTACAAACCATGTTGGATTTAGAGTTCCAAATTCATCTATCTATATAGCAGAGAACAAATTAAAACGTAATATAAAATTGCTACTGTAGACGAACGCTTCAACCGAGAAGAACACAATTTAGTGACCCAAGTGGGATTTGTGTACTGATCATCACCACCAAGTATCATCAGGATTGGATGAAAAAATATTTGCTGGTATTTCAGAAACTCGTTATTTCTTAGAGGCTTGGCAACCCCTCTCAATGAAAGTGCTTTTCCACAGTCTGTGCCTAGGGCTACTTGAAGAGGAAACAAACAATAGAGACAAAACTGAGAACTCCTTTATTTTGTCAAGTTTCAAATAGCTACTACAAACCATGTTGGATTTAGAGTTAAAAATTCATCTATCTATATAGCAGAGAACAAATTAAAACGTAATATAAAATTGCTACTGTAGACGAACGCTTCAACCGAGAAGAACACAATTTAGTGACCCAAGTGGGATTTGTGTACTGATCATCACCACCAAGTATCATCAGGATTGGATGAAAAAATATTTGCTGGTATTTCAGAAACTCGTTATTTCTTAGAGGCTTGGCAACCCATCTCAATGAAAGTGCTTTTCCACAGTCTGTGCCTAGGGCTACTTGAAGGGGAAACAAACCATAGAGACAAAACCGAGAACTCCTTTATTTTGTCAAGTTTCAAAGAGCTACTACAAACCATGTTGGATTTACAGTTCCAAATTCATCTATCTTTATAGCAGAGAATAGAGTGAAACTTAAATATAAAAACTACTACTGTAGACGAACGCTTCAACCTAGAAGAACAAAATTTGGTGAGCCAAGTGTGATTTGTGTACTGATCATTACGACCAAGTATCATCAAGATTGGGTGAAAAAATATTTGCTGGTATTTCGGAAACTCGTAATTTCTTGGAAGCTTGGCAACCCCTATAATGAAAGTGCTTTTCCACAGTCTCTGCTTAGGGCCACTTTAAGGGGATACAAACCATAGAGACAAAACTGAGAACTCCTTTATTTTGTCAAGTTTCAAAGAGCTACTACAAACCATGTTTGATTTAGTGTTTCAAATTCATCTATCTATATAGGACAGAACAGAGTGAAACCTAAAAATAAAAACTGCTACTGAAAACGAATGCATCAACCTAGAAGAACAAAATTTTGTGAGTCAAGTGGGATTTGTGTACAGATCATTACCGCCAAGTATCATAAAGATTGGGTGAAAAAATATTTGCTGGTATTTCGGAAACTCGTAATTTGTTGGAAGCTTGGCAACCCCTCTCAATGAAAGTGCTTTTCCACAGTCTGTGCCTAGGGCTACTTGAAGAGGAAACAAACCATAGACACAAAACTGAGAACTCCTTTATTTTGTCAAGTTTCAAACAGCTACTACAAACCATGTTGGATTTAGAGTTCCAAATTCATCTATCTATATAGCAGAGAGCAGAGTGAAACCTAAACATAAAAACTGCTACTGTAGACGAACGCTTCAACCTAGAAGAACAAAATTTGGTGAGCCAAGTGGGATTTGTGTACTTGTCATTGCCACCAATTATCATCAAGATTGTTTGAAAAAATATTTGCTGGTATTTCGGAAACTCCTTATTTCTTAGAAGCTTGGCAACCCCTCTCAATGAAATTGCTTTTCCACAGTCTGTGCCTAGGGCTACTTGAAGAGGAAACAAACCATAAAGACAAAACTGAGAACTCCTTTATTTTGTAAAGTTTCAAAGAACCACTACAAACCATGTTGGATTTACAGTTCCAAATTCATCTCTCTATATAGCAGAGAACACAGTGAAACCTAAACATAAAATCTGCTACTGTAGATGAACGCGTCAAACTAGAAGAACAAAATTTGGTGAGCCAAGTTTGATTTGTGTATTGATCATTACCACCAAGTATCATCAACATTGGGTGAAAAAAATATTTGCTGGTATTTTGGAAACTCGTAATTTCTTGGAAGCTTGGCAACGCCTCTCATTGAAAGTTCTTTTCCACATTCTATGCCTAGGGCTACTTGAAGAGGAAACAAACCATAGAGACAAAACTGAAAACTCCTTTATTTTGTCAAGTTTCAAAGAGCTACTACAAACCATGTTGGATTTAGAGTTCCAAATTCATCTATCTATATAGCAGAGAACAGAGTGAAACCTAAAAATGAAAACTGCTACTGTAGACGAATGCTTCAACGTAGAAGAACAAAATTTGGTGAGCCAAGTGGGATTTGTGTACTTGTCCTTACCACCAAGTATCATCAAGATTGGGTGAAAAAATATTTGCTGGTATTTATGAAACTCGTTATTTCTTAGAAGCTTGGCAACCCCTCTCAATGAAAGTGCTTTTCCACAGTCAGTGCCTAGGGCTACTTGAAGAGGAAACAATCCATAGAGACAAAACTGAGAACTCCTTTATTTTTTCAAGTTTCAAAGAGCTACTACAAACCATGTTGGATTTAGAGTTCCAAATTCATCTATCTATATAGGAGAGAACAGAGTGAAACCTAAAAATAAAAACTGCTACTGTAAACGAACACTTCAACCTAGAAGAACAAAATTTGGTAACCCCAGTGGGATTTGTGCACTGATCATTACCACCAAGTATCATCAAGATTCGGTGAAAAAAATATTTGCTGGTATTTCGGAAACTCGTTATTTCTTAGAAGCTTGGCAACCCCTCTCAATGAAAGTGCTTTTCCACAGTGTGAGCCTAGGACAACTTGAAGAGGAAACAAAACATAGAGCCAAAACTGAGAACTACTTTATTTTTTCAAATTTCAAAGAGCTACTGCAAAACATATTGGATTTAGGGTTCCAAATTCATCTATCTATATAGGAGAGAACAGAGTGAAACCTAAATATATAAACTGCTACTGTAGACGAACGCTTCAACCTAGAAGAACAAAATTTGTGAGCCAAGTGGGATTTGTGGACGGATCATCACCACCAAGTATCATCAAGATTGGGTGAAAAAATATTTGCTGGTATTTTGGAAACTCGTAATTTCTTGGAAGCTTGGCAACCCCTCACAATGAAATTGATTTTTTACAGTCTCTTCTTAGGGCTACTTGAAGCGGAAACATATCATAGAGACAAAACTGACAACTCCTTTATTTTGTCAAGTTTCAAAGAGCTACTACAAACCATGTAGGATTTCGCGTTCCAAATTCATCTATCTATATAGGAGAGAACAGTGTGAAACCTAAAAATAAAAACTGCTACTGTAAACGAACGCTTCAACATAGAAGAACAAAATTTGGTGAGCCAAGTGGGATTTGTGGACTTGTCATTCCCACCACGTATCATCAAGATTGGGTGAAAAAATATTTGCTGGTATTTCGGAAACTCGTAATTTCTTGGAAGCTTGGCAACCCCTCTCAATGAATGTGCATTTCCACAGTCTCTGCTTAGGGCTACTTGAAGCGGATACAAATCATAGAGACAAAACTGAGAACTCCTTTATATTGTCTTGTTTCAAAGAGCTCCTACAAACCATGTTGGATTTAGAGTTCCAAATTCAACTATCTATATAGCAGAGAACAGAGTGAAACCTAAATATAAAAAACTGCTACTGTAGACGAACGCTTCAACCTAGAAGTACAAAATTTGGTGAGCCATGTGGGATTTGTGTACCGATCATTACCACCACGTATCATCAACATTGGGTGACAAAATATTTGCTGGTATTTCGGAAAATCGTAATATCATGGAAGTTTGGCAACCCCTTTCAATGAAAGTGGTTTTACACAGTCTGTGCCTACGGCTACTTGAAGAGGAAACAAACCATAGAGACAAAACTGAGAACTCCATTATTTTGTCAAGTTTCAAAGAGCTACTACAAACCATGTTGGATTTAGAGTTCCAAATTTATCTATCTATATATCAGAGAGCAGAGTGAAACCTAAATATAAAAGCTGCTACTGTAGACGAACGCTTCAACCTAGAAGAACAAAATTTGGTGAGCCAAGTGGGATTTGTGTACTTGACATTACCACCAAATATCATCATTGGATGAAAAAATATTTGCTGGTATTTCGGAAACTCGTTATTTCTTAGAAGCTTGTCAACCACTCTCAATGAATGTGCTTTTCCACAGTCTGTGCCTAGGGCTACTTGAAGAGGAAACAAACCATAGAGACAAAACTGAGAACTCCTTTATTTTGTCCAGTTTCGAAGAGCCACTACAAACCATGATGGATTTAGAGTTCCAAATTCATCTATCTCTATAGCAGAGAACAGAGTGAAACCTAAATATAAAAACTGCTACTGTAAACGAACACTTCAACTTCTGAGAACAAAATTTGGTGAGCCAAGTGGGATTTGTGGACTTGTCATTACCACCACGTATCATAAAGATTGGGTGAAAAAATATTTGCTGGTATTTCGGAAACTCGTAATTTCTTGGAAGCTTGGCAACCCCTCTAATGAAAGTGCTTTTCCACAGTCTCTGCTTAGGGCTACTTGAAGGGGATAACAACCCTAGAGACAAAACTGAGAACTCCTTTATTTTGTCAAGTTTCAAAAAGCTACTACAAACCATGTTTGATTTAGTGTTTCAAATTCATCTATCAATATAGGAAAGAACAGAGTGAAACCTAAAAATAAAAACTGCTACTGAAAACGAATGCATCAACCTAGAAGAACAAAATTTGGTGAGTCAAGTGGGATTTGTGTACTGATCATTGCCACCAAGTATCATCAAGATTGGGTGAAAAAATATTTGCTGGTATTTCAGAAACTCGTAATTTGTTGGAAGCTTGGCAACCCCTCTCAATGAAAGTGCTTTTCCACAGTCTGTGCCTAGGGCTACTTGAAGAGGAAACAAACCATAGAGACAAATCTGAGAACTCCTTTATTTTGTCAAGTTTGAAAGAGCTACTACAAACCATGTTGGATTTAGAGTTCCAAATTCATCTATCTTTATAGCAGAGAATAGAGTGAAACCTAAATATAAAAACTGCTACTGTAGACGAACGCTTTAACCTAGAAGAACAAAATTTGGTGAGCCAAGTTTGATTTGTGTACTGATCATGACGTGCAAGTATCATCAAGTTTGGGTGAAAAAATATTTGCTGGTATTTCGGAAACTCGTAATTTCTTGGAAGCTTGGCAACCCCTCTCAATGAAAGTGCTTTTCCACAGTCTCTGATTAAGGCTACTTGAAGTGGAAACAAATCATAGAGACAAAACTGAGAACTCCTTTATTTTGTCAAGTTTCAAAGAGCTACAACAAACCATGTTCGATTTAGAGTTCCAAATTCATCTATCAATATCGGAGAGAACAGAGTGAAACCTAAAAATAAAAACTGCTACTCTAAACGAACACTTCAACGTCGAAGAACAAAATTTGGTGAGCCAAGTGGGATTTGTGGACTTGTCATTACCACCAAGTATCATCAAGATTGGGTGAAAAAATATTTGCTGGTATTTCGGAAACTCGTAATTTCTTGGAAGCTTGGCAACCCCTCTCAATGAAAGTGCTTTTCCACAGTCTCTGCTTAGGGCTACTTGAAGGGGATACAAACCATAGAGTCAAAACTGAGAACTCCTTTATTTTCTCAAGTTTCAAAGAGCTACTACAAACCATGTTTGATTTCGTGTTCCGAATTCATCTATCTATATAGGACAGAACAGAGTGAAACCAAAAAATAAAAACTGCTACTGAAAACTAACGCATCAACCTAGAAGAACAAAATTTGGTGACCCAAGTGGGATTTGTGTACTGATCATTACCACCAAGTATCATCAAGATTGGGTGAAAAAATATTTGCTGGTATTTCGGAAACTCGTAATTTCTTGGAAGCTTGGCCACCCCTCTCAATGAAAGTGCTTTTCCACAGTCTGTGCCTAGGGCTACTTGAAAAAGAAACAAACCATAGAGACAAAACAGAGAATTCCTTTATTTTGTCAACTTTCGAAGAGCCACTACAAACCATGATTGATTTAGAGTTCCAAATTCATCTATCTATATAGCAGAGAATAGAGTGAAACCTAAATATAAAAACTGCTACTGTAGACGAAAGCTTCAACCTAGAAGAACAAAATTTGCTGAGCCAAGTGTGATTTGTGTACTGATCATTACCACCAGGTATCATCAAGATTGGGTGAAAAAATATTTGATGGTATTTCAGAAACTCGTAATTTCTTAGAATCTTGGCAACCCCTCTCAAAGAAAGTGCTTTTCCACAATCTCTGCTTAAGGCTACTTGAAGCGGAAACAAATCAGAGAGACAAAACTGAGAACTCCTTTATTTTGTCAAGTTTCAAAGACCTACAACAAACCATGTTCGATTTAGAGTTAAAATTCATCTATCAATATAGGAGAGAACAGAGTGAAACCTAAAAATAAAAACTGCTACTGTAAAGGAACACTTCAACTTAGAAGAACAAAATTTGGTGAGCCAAGTGGGATTTGTGAACTTGTCATTACCACCACGTATCATCAAGATTGGGTGAAAAAATATTTGCTGGAATTTCGGAAACTCGTAATTTCTTGGAAGCTTGGCAATCCCTTTAATTGAAAGTGCTTTTCCACAGTCTAGCTTAGGGCTACGTGAAGGGGATACAAACCATAAAGACAAAACTGAGAACTCCTTTATTTTGTCAAGTTTCAAAGAGCTACTACAAACCATGTTCGATTTAGTGTTCCAAATTCATCTATCTATATAGGACAGAACAGAGTGAAACCTAAAAATAAAAACTGCTACTGAAAACGAACGCATCAACCTAGAAGAACAACGTTTGGTGAGTCAAGTGGGATTTGTGTACTGATCATTACCACCAAGTATCATCAAGATTGGGTGAAAAAATATTTGCTGGTATTTCGGAAACTCTAATTTCTTGGAAGCTTGGCAACGCCTCTCAATGAAAGTGCTTTTCCACAGTCTGTGCTTAGGGCTACTTGAAGAGGAAACAAACCATAGAGACAAAATTGAGAACTCCTTTATTTTGTCAAGTTTCAAAGAGCTACTACAAACCATGTTGGATTTAGAGTTCCAAATTCATCTATCTTTATAGCAGAGAATAGAGTGAAACCTAAATATAAAAACTGCTACTGTAGACGAACGCTTTAACCTAGAAGAACAAAATTTGGTGAGCCAAGTTTGATTTGTGTACTGATCATGACGTGCAAGTATCATCAAGTTTGGGTGAAAAAATATTTGCTGGTATTTCGGAAACTCGTAATTTCTTGGAATCTTGGCAACCCCTCTCAATGAAAGTGCTTTTCCACAGTCTCTGATTAAGGCTACTTGAAGTGGAAACAAATCATAGAGACAAAACTGAGAACTCCTTTATTTTGTCAAGTTTCAAAGAGCTACAACAAACCATGTTCGATTTAGAGTTCCAAATTCATCTATCAATATCGGAGAGAACAGAGTGAAACCTAAAAATAAAAACTGCTACTCTAAACGAACACTTCAACGTCGAAGAACAAAATTTGGTGAGCCAAGTGGGATTTGTGGACTTGTCATTACCACCACGTATCATCAAGATTGGGTGAAAAAATATTTGCTGGTATTTCGGAAACTCGTAATTTCTTGGAAGCTTGGCAACCCCTCTCAATGAAAGTGCTTTTCCACAGTCTCTGCTTAGGGCTACTTGAAGGGGATACAAACCATAGAGACAAAACTGAGAACTCCTTTATTTTCTCAAGTTTCAAAGAGCTACTACAAACCATGTTTGATTTCGTGTTCCGAATTCATCTATCTATATAGGACAGAACAGAGTGAAACCAAAAAATAAAAACTGCTACTGAAAACTAACGCATCAACCTAGAAGAACAAAATTTGGTGACCCAAGTGGGATTTGTGTACTGATCATTACCACCAAGTATCATCAAGATTGGGTGAAAAAATATTTGCTGGTATTTCGGAAACTCGTAATTTCTTGGAAGCTTGGCCACCCCTCTCAATGAAAGTGCTTTTCCACAGTCTGTGCCTAGGGCTACTTGAAAAAGAAACAAACCATAGAGACAAAACAGAGAATTCCTTTATTTTGTCAACTTTCGAAGAGCCACTACAAACCATGATTGATTTAGAGTTCCAAATTCATCTATCTATATAGCAGAGAATAGAGTGAAACCTAAATATAAAAACTGCTACTGTAGACGAAAGCTTCAACCTAGAAGAACAAAATTTGCTGAGCCAAGTGTGATTTGTGTACTGATCATTACCACCAGGTATCATCAAGATTGGGTGAAAAAATATTTGATGGTATTTCAGAAACTCGTAATTTCTTAGAATCTTGGCAACCCCTCTCAAAGAAAGTGCTTTTCCACAATCTCTGCTTAAGGCTACTTGAAGCGGAAACAAATCAGAGAGACAAAACTGAGAACTCCTTTATTTTGTCAAGTTTCAAAGACCTACAACAAACCATGTTCGATTTAGAGTTAAAATTCATCTATCAATATAGGTAGAGAGACAGAGTGAAAACCA
>NW_027512932.1:270280-318546 GCF_048772815.1 Callospermophilus lateralis
ACCTCACTGTCAATGAAAGTGCGTTTCCACAGTCAGTGCCTAGGGCTACTTGAAGGGGAAACAAACCATAGAGACAAAACTGATAAATCCTTTATTTTGGCAAGTTTCAAAGAGCCACTACAAACCATGTTGGATTTAGAGATCCAAATTCATCTATCTATATAGCAGAGAACAGAGTGAAACCTAAACATAAAAACTGCTACTGTAGACGAACGCTTCAACCTAGAAGAACAAAATTTGGTGAGCCAAGTGGGATTTGTGTACCGATCTTCACCACCAAGTATCATAAAGATTGGGTGAAAAAATATTTGCTGGTAAATCGGAAACTCGTTATTTCTTAGAAGCTTGGCAACCCCTCTCAATGAAAGTGCTTTTCCACAGTCTCTGCTTACGGCTACTTGAAGCGGAAACAAATCATAGAGACAAAACTGAGAACTCCCTTTATTTTGTCAAGTTTTAAAGAGCCACTACAAACCATGTTGGATTTAGAGTTCCAAATTCATCTATCTATATAGCAGAGAACAGAGTAAAACCTAAAAATAAAAACTGCTACTGTAGACGAATGCTTCAACCTAGAAGAACAGAATTTGGTGAGCCTAGTGGGATTTGTGTACTTGTCCTTACCACCAAGTATCCTCAAGATTGGGTGAAAAAATATTTTCTGTTATTTCGAAAACTCGTTATTTCTTAGAAGCTTGGCAACCCATCTCAATGAAAGTACTTTTCCACCGTCAGTGCCTAGGGCTAATTGAAGAGGAAACAAACCATAGAGACAAAACTGAGAACTCCTTTATTTTGTCAAGTTTCAAAGAACTACTACAAACCATGTGGGATTTAGTGTTCCAAATTCATCTATCTATATAGGAGAGAACAGAGTAAAACCTAAAAATAAAAACTGCTACTGTAAACGAACGCTTCAACTTAGAAGAACAAAATTTGGTGAGACAAGTGGGATTTGTGGACTTGTCATTACCACCACGTATCATCAAGATTGGGTGAAAAAATATTTGCTGGTATTTCGGAAACTCGTAATATCTTGGAAGTTTGGCAACCCCTCTCAATGAAAGTGCTTTTTCACAGTCTCTGCTTAGGGCTACTTGAAGCGGAAACAAATCATAGAGACTAAACTGAGAACTCCTTTATTTTGTCAAGTTTCAAAAAGCTACTACAAACGATATTGGATTTAGAGTTCCAAATTCATCTATCTATATAGGAGAGAACAGAGTGAAACCTAAATATATAAACTGCTACTGTAGACGAACGCTTCAAACTAGAATAACAAAATTTGGTGAGCCAAGTGGGATTTGTGTACTGATCATTACCACGAAGTATCATCAAGATTGGGTGAAAAAATATTTGCTCGTAATTCGGAAACTCGTTATTTCTAAGAAGCTTTGCAACCCCTCTCAATGAAAGTGCTTTTCCACAGTCTCTGCTTAGGGCTACTTGAAGCGGAAACAAATCATAGAGACAAAACTGAGAACTCCATTTTTGTCAAGTTTCAAAGAGCTACTACAAACCACGTTGGATTTAGATTTCCAAATTCATCTATCTATATAGGAGAGAACAGAGTAAAACCAAAAAATAAAAACTGCTACTGTAGACGAATCCTTCAACCAAGAAGAACAAAATTTGGTGAGCCAAGTGGGATTTGTGTACTTCTCCTTACCACCAAGTATCATCAAGATTGGGTGAATAAATATTTAGTGGTATTTCAGAAACTTGTTATTTCTTAGAAGCTTCACAATCCCACTCAATGAAAGTGCTTTTCAACACTCTGTGCCAGGGCTACTTGAAGAGGAAACAAACCATAGAGACAAAACTGAGAACTCCTTTATTTTGTCAAGTTTCAAAGAGCTATTACAAACCATTTTGGATTTAGAGTTCCAAATTCATCTATCTATATAGGAGAGAACAGAATGAAACCTAAAAATTAAAACTGCTACTGAAAAAGAACACATCAATCTAGAAGAACAAAATTTGGTGAGTCAAGTGGGATTTGTGTACCGATCATTACCACCAAGTATCATCAAGATTGTGTGAAAAAATATTTTTTGGTACTTCGGAAACTCGTAATTTCTTGGAAGCTTGGGAACCCCTCTCAATGAAAGTGCTTTTCCACTGTCTCTGCTTAGGGCTACTTGAAGCGGAAACAAATCATAGAGACAAAACAGAGAAGTCCTTCATTTTGTCAAGTTTCAAAGAGCTACTACAAAACATATTGGATTTAGAGTTCCAAATTCATCTATCTATATAGGAGAGAACAGAGTGAAACCTAAATATAAAAACTGCTACTGTAGACGAACACTTCAACCTAGAAGAACAAAATTCTGTGAGCCAAGTGGAATTTGTGTACCGATCTTCACCACCACGTATCATCAAGATTGGGTGAAAAAATATTTGCTGGTAATTCTGAAACTCGTTATTTCTTAGAAGCTTGGCCACCCCTCTCAATGAAAGTGCTTTTCCACAGTCTCCGCTTAGGCCTACTTGAAGAGGAAACAACCATAGAGACAAAACTGAGAACCCCTTTATTTTCTCAAGTTTCAAACAGATACAACAAACCATATTGGATTTAGAGTTCCAAATTCATCTATGTATATAGGAGAGAACAGAGTGAAACCTAAATATAAAACTGCTACTGTAGACGAAGGCTTCAAACTAGAAAAAACAAAATTTGGTGAGCCAAGTGGGAATTGTGTACCGATCTTCACCACGAAGTATCATGAGATTGGGTGAAAAAATATTTGCTGGTAAATCGGAAACTCGTTATTTCTAAGAAGCTTGGCAACCCCTCTCAAAGAAAGTGCTTTTCCACAGTCTCTGCTTAGGGCTACTTGAAGCAGAAACAAATCAAACAGACAAAACTGAGAACTCCTTTATTTTGTCAAGTTTCAAATAGCTACTACAAACCACGTGGATTTAGAGTTCCAAATTCATCTATCTATATAGGAGAGAACAGAGTGAAAACTAAAAATAAAAACTGCTACTGTAAACGAACGCTTCAACCTAGAAGAACAAAATTTGGTGAGCCAAGTGGGATTTGTGGACTTGTCATTACCACCACGTATCATCAAGATTGGGTGAAAAAATATTTGCTGGTATTTCGGAAACTCGTAATTTCTTGGAAGCTTGGCAACCCCTCTCAATGAAAGTGCTTTACCACAGTCTCTGCTTAGGGCTACTTGAAGCGGAAACAAATCATAGAGACAAAACTGAGAACTCCATTATTTTGTCAAGTTTCAAACAGCTACTACAAACCATGTTGGATTTAGAGTTCCAAATTCATCTATCTATATAGGAGAGAACAGAGTAAAACCTAAATATAAAACTGCTACTGTAGACGAAGGCTTCAAACTAGAAAAACAAAATTTGGTGAGCCAAGTGGGATTTGTGTACCGATCTTCACCACGAAGTATCATCAAGATTGGGTGAAAAAATGTTTGCTGGTAAATCGGAAACTCGTTATTTCTAAGAAGCTTGGCAACCCCTCTCAATGAAAGTCCTTTTCCACAGTCTGTGCCAGGGCTACTTGAAGAGGAAACAAACCATAGAGACAAAACTGAGAACTCCTTTATTTTGTCAGTTTCAAAGAGCTACTACAAACCATTTTGGATTTAGAGTTCCAAATTCATCTATCTATATAGGAGAGAACAGAGTGAAACCTAAATATAAAAACTGCTACTGTAGACGAACACTTCAACCTAGAAGAACAAAATTCTGTGAGCCAAGTGGAATTTGTGTACCGATCTTCACCACCACGTATCATCAAGATTGGGTGAAAAAATATTTGCTGGTAATTCTGAAACTCGTTATTTCTTAGAAGCTTGGCCACCCCTCTCAATGAAAGTGCTTTTCCACAGTCTCCGCTTAGGCCTACTTGAAGAGGAAACAACCATAGAGACAAAACTGAGAACCCCTTTATTTTGTCAAGTTTCAAAGAGCTACTACAAACCATGTTGGATTTAGAGTTCCAAATTCATCTATCTATATAGGAGAAAACAGAGTGAAACCTAAAAATAAAAACTGCTACTGTAAACGAACGCTTCAACCTAGAAGAACAAAATTTGGTGAGCCAAGTGGGATTTGTGGACTTGTCATTACCACCACGTATCATCAAGATTGGGTGAAAAAATATTTGCTGGCATTTCGGAAACTCGTAATTTCTTGGAAGCTTGGCAACCCCTCTCAATGAAAGTGCTTTACCACAGTCTCTGCTTAGGGCTACTTGAAGCGGAAACAAATCATAGAGACAAAACTGAGAACTCCATTATTTTGTCAAGTTTCAAACAGCTACAACAAACGATATTGGATTTAGAGTTCCAAATTCATCTATCTATATAGGAGAGAACAGAGTGAAACCTAAATATAAGACTGCTACTGTAGACGAAGGCTTCAACCTAGAAGAACAAAATTTGGTGAGCCAAGTGGGATTTGTGGACTTGTCATTACCACCACGTATCATCAAGATTGGGTGAAAAAATATTTGCTGGTATTTCGGAAACTCGTAATTTCTTGGAAGCTTGGCAACCCCTCTCAAATAAAGTGCTTTTCCACAGTCTCTGGTTAGGGCTACTTGAAGCGTAAACAAATCATAGAGACAAAACTGAGAACTCCTTTATTTTGTCAAGTTTCAAACAGCTACTACAAACCATTATGGATTTAGAGTTCCAAATTTATCTATCTATATAGGATAGAACAGAGTGAAACCTAAAAAAAAAAACTGCTACTGAAAACAAACGCATCAACGTAGAAGAACAAAATTTGGTGAGTCAAGTGGGATTTGTGTACTTGTCCTTACCACCAAGTATCATCAAGATTGGGTGAAAAAATATTTGCTGGTATTTCGGAAACTCGTAATTTCTTTGAGGCTTGGCAACCCCTCTCAATGAAAGTGCTTTTCCACCGTTTGTGGCCGGGGCTACTTGAAGAGGAAACAAACCATAGAGACAAAATTGAGAACCCCTTTATTTTGTCAAGTTTCAAGGAGCTACTACAAACCATGTTGTATTTAGGGTTCCAAATTCATCTATCTATATAGGAGAGAACAGAGTGAAACCTAAATATAAAAACTGCTACTGTATACGAACGCTTCAAAGTAGAACAACAAAATTTGGTGAGCCAAGTGGGATTTGTGTACCGATCTTCACCACGAAGTATCATCAAGATTGGGTGAAAAAATATTTGCTGGTAATTCGGAAACTCGTTATTTCTAAGAAGCTTGGCAACCCCTCTCAATGAAAGTGCTTTTCCACAGTCTCTGCTTAGGACTACTTGAAGCGGAAACAAATCATAGAGAGAAAACTGAGAACTCCTTTATTTTCTCAAGTTTCAAAGAGCTACTAAAAATCATGTTGGATTTAGAGTTCCAAATTCATCTATCTATATAGGAGAGAACAGAGTGAAACCTAAAAATAAAAACTTCTACTGTAAACGAACGCTTCAAAGTAGAAGAACAAAATTTGGTTAGCCAGGTGGGATTTGTGGACTTGTCATTACCACCACGTATCATCAAGATTTGTGAAAAAATATTTGCTGGTATTTCGGAAACTCGTAATTTCTTGGAAGCTTGGCAACCCCTCTCAATGAAAGTGTTTTTCTACAGTCTCTGCTTAGGGCTACTTGGAGCAGATACAAATCATAGAGACAAAACAGAGAACTCCTTTATTTTGTCAAGTTTCAAAGAGCTACTACAAACCATGTTGGATTTAGAGTTCCAAATTCATCTATCCATATAGGAGAGAACAGAGTAAAACCTAAAAATAAAAACTGCTACTGTAGACGAATGCTTCAACCTAGAAAAACAACATTTGGTGAGCCAAGTGGGATTTGTGTACTTGTCCTTACCACAAGTATCATCAAGATTGGGTGAAAAAATATTTGCTGGTATTTCGGAAACTCGTTATTTTTTAGAAGCTTGGCAACCCCTCTCAATGAAAGTGCTTTTCCACATTCTGCGCCAGGGCTACTTGAAGAGGAAACAAACCATAGAGACAAAACTGAGAACTCATTTATTTTGTCAAGTTTCATAGAGCTACAACAAACCATGTTGTATTTAGAGTTCCAAATTCATCTATCTATATACGAGAAAACAGAGTGAAACCTAAACATAAAAAATGCTACTGTAGACGAACGCTTCAACCTAGAAGAATAAAATTTGGTGAGCCAAATGGGATTTGTGTACTGATCATTAAAACCAAGTATCATCACGATTGGGTGAAAAAATATTTGCTGGTATTTCCGAACTCATCATTTCTTGGAAGCTTGCCAACCCCTCTCAATGAAAGTGCTTTTCCAGAGTCACTGCTTAGGGCTACTTGAAGCGGAAACAAATCATAGAGACAAAACTGAGAACTCCTTTATCTTGTCAAGTTTCAACGAGCTACTACAAACCATGTTGGATTTAGAGTTCCAAATTCATCTTTCTATATAGGACAGAACATAGTGAAACCTAAATATAAAAATTGCTACTGTAGACGAACGCTTCAACCTAGAAGAACAAAATTTGGTGAGCCAAGGGGGATTTGTGTACTGATCAGTACCACCAAGTGTCATCAAGATTGCGTGAAAAAATATTTGCTGGTATTTTGGAAAATCGTTATTTCTTAGAAGCTTGGCAACCCCACTCAATGAAAGTGCTTTTCCACAGTCTGTTCCTAGGGTTACTTGAAGAGGAAACAAACCATAGAGGCAAAACTGAGATCTCCTTTATTTTCTCAAGTTTCAAAGAGCTACTACATACCATGTTGGATTTAGAGTTCCAAATTCATCTATCTATATAGGAGAGAACAGAGTGAAACCTAAAAATAAAAACTGCTACTGTAAACGAACGCTTCAACCTAGATGAACAAAATTTGGTGAGCCAAGTGGGATTTATGTACTTGTCCTTACCACCAAGTATCATCAAGATTGGGTAAAAAAATATTTGCTGGTATTTCGGAAACTAGTAATTTCTTGGAAGCTTGGCAACCCCTCTCAATGAAAGTGTTTTTCCACAGTCTCTGCTTAAGGCTACTTGAAGCAGAAACATATCATAGAGAGAAAACTGAGAACTCCTTAATTTTGTCAAGTTTCAAAGAGCTACTACAAACCATGTTGGATTTAGAGTTCCAAATTCATCTATCTATATAGGAGAGAACAGAGTGAAACCTAAAAATAAAAACTGCTACTGTAAACGAACGCTTCAACCAAGAAGAACAAAATTTGGTGAGCAATGTGGGATTTGTGTACCGATCATTACCACCACGTATCATGAACATTGGGTGACAAAATATTTGCTGGTATTTCGGAAAAATCGCAATTTCTTGGAAGCTTGGCAACGCCTTTCAATGAGAGTGCTTTTCCACAGTCTCTGCTTAGGGCTCCATGAAGCGGAAACGAAGCATAGATACAAAACAGAGAACTCTTTACTTTGTCAAGTTTCAAAGAGCTACTACAAACCATATTGGATTTAGAGTTCCAAATTCATCGGTCTATATAGGAGAGAACAGAGTGAAACCTAAATATATAAACTGCTACTGTACACGAATGCTTCAACCTATAAGAACAAAATTTGCTAGGCCAAGTGGGATTTGTGTACTGATCATTACCACCAAGTGTCATCAAGTAGCGTGAAAAAATATTTGCTGGTATTTCGGAAACTCGTTATTTCTTAGAAGCTTGGCAAGCCCACTCAATGAAAGTGCTTTTCCACAGTCTCTGCTTAGGCATACTTGAAGAGGAAACAAACCATAGAGACAAAACTGAGAACCCCTTTATTTTGTCAAGTTTCAAAGAGCTACTACAAACCATGTTGGATTTAGAGTTCCAAATTCATCTATCTATATAGGAGAAAACAGAGTGAAACCTAAAAATAAAAACTGCTACTGTAGACGAAGGCTTCAACCTAGAAGAACAAAATTTGGTGAGCCAAGTGGGATTTGTGGACTTGTCATTACCACCACGTATTATCAAGATTGGGTGACAAAATATATTCTGGTATTTCGGAAACTCGTAATTTCTTGGAAGCTTGGCAACCAATCTCAATGAAAGTGCTTTTCCACAATCTCTGCTTATGGCTACTTGAAGCGGAAACAAATCATAGAGACAAAACTGAGAACTCCTTTATTTTGTCAAGTTTCAAACAGCTACTACAAGCCATATTGGATTTAGAGTTCCAAATTCATCTATCTATATAGGAGAGAACAGAGTGAAACCTAAATATAAAACTGCTACTGTAGACGAATGCTTCAAACGAGAATAACAAAATTTGGTGAGCCAAGTGGGATTTGTGTACCGATCTTCACCACGAAGTATCATCAAGATTGGGTAAAAAAATATTTGCTGGTAATTCGGAAACTCGTTATTTCTTAGAAGATTGGCATCCCCTCTCAATGAAAGTGCTTTTCCACATTCTCTGCTTAGGGCTACTTGAAGCGGAAACAAATCATAGAGACAAATCAGAGAACTCCTTTATTTTGTCAAGTTTCAAAGACTACTAAAAATCATGTTGGATTTAGAGTTCCAAATTCATCTATCTATATAGAAGAGAACAGAGTGAAACCTAAAAATAAAAACTTCTACTGTAAACGAACGTTTCAAAGTAGAAGAACAAAATTTGGTTAGCCAAGTGGGATTTGTGGACTTGTCATTACCACCACGTATCATCAAGATTTGTGAAAAAATATTTGCTGGTATTTCGGAAACTCGTAATTTCTTGGAACCTTGGCAACCCCTCTCAATGAAAGTGTTTTTCCACAGTCTCTGCTTAGGGCTACTTGGAGCAGATACAAATCATAGAGACAAAACTGAGAACTCCTTTATTTTGTCAAGTTTCAAAGAGCTACTACAAACCATGTTCGATTTAGTGTTCCAAATTCATCTATCTATATAGGACAGAACAGAGTGAAACCTAAAAATAAAAACTGCTACTGAAAACGAACGCCTCAACCTAGAAGAACAAAATTTGGTGAGGCAAGTGGGATTTGTGTACTTGTCATTACCACCACGTATCATCCAGATTGGTTGAAAAAATATTTGCTGGTATTTCGGAAACTCCTAATTTCTTGGAAGCTTGGCAACCCCTTTCAATGAAAGTGCTTTTCACCAGTCTCTGCTTAGGGCTACTTGAAGAGGAAACAAACCATAGAGACAAAATTGAGAACTCCTTTATTTTGTCAAGTTTCAAAGAGCTACTACAAACCATGTTGGATTTAGAGTTCCAAATTCATCTATCTATATAGGAAAGAACAAATTAAAACCTAAATATAAAAATTGCTACTGTAGACGAAAGCTTCAACCTAGAAGAACAAAATTTAGTGAGACAAGTGGGATTTGTGTACTGATCATCACCACCAAGTATCAACAATATTTAATGAATAAATATTTGCTGGTATTTCGGAAACTCGTTATTTCTTAGAAGCTTGGCAACCCCTCTCAATGAAAGTGCTTTTCCACAATCTGTGCCTAGGGCTACTTGAAGTTGAAACAAACCATAGAGACAAAACCGAGAACTGCTTTATTTTGTCAAGTTTCAAAGAGCTACTACAAATCACGTTGGATTTAGACTTCCAAATTCATCTATCTTTGTAGCAGAGAATAGAGTGAAAGGTAAATATAAAAACTTCTACTCTAGACGAACAATTCAACCTAGAAGAACAAAATATGGTGAGCCACGTGGGATTTGTGTACCGATCATTACCACCACGTATCATAAACATTGGGTGAAAAAATATTTGCTGGTATTTCGGAAACTCGTAATTTCTTGGAAGCTTGGCAACCCCTCTAATGAAAGTGCTTTTTCACAGTCTCTGCTTTGGGCTACTTTAAGGGGTACAAACCATAGAGACAAAACTGAGAACTCCTTTATTTTGTCAAGTTTCAAAGAGCTACTACAAACCATGTTTGATTTAGTGTTTCAAATTTATCTATCTATATAGGACAGAACAGAGTGAAACCTAAAAATAAAAACTGCTACTGAAAACGAATGCATCAACCTAGAAGAACAAAATTTCTTGAGTCAAGTGGGATTTGTGTACTGATCATTACCACCAAGTATCATCAAGTTTGGGTGAAAAAATATTTGCTGGTATTTCAGAAACTCGTAATTTGTTGGAAGCTTGGCAACCCCTCTCAATGAAAGTGCTTTTCCACAGTCTGTGCCTAGGGCTACTTGAAGAGGGAACAAACCATAGAGACAAATCTGAGAACTCCTTTATTTTGTCAAGTTTCAAAGAGCTGCTACAAACCATGTTGGATTTAGAGTTCCAAATTCATCTATCTTTATAGCAGAGAATAGAGTGAAACCTAAATATAAAAACTGCTACTGTAGACGAACGCTTCAACCAAGAAGAACAAAATTTGGTGAGCCAAGTGTGATTTGTGTACTGATCATTACGTGCAAGTATCATCAAGATTGGGTGAAAAAATATTGGCTGGTATTTCGGAAACTCGTAATTTCTTGGAAGCTTGGCAACCCCTCTCAATCAAAGTGCTTTTCCACAGTCTCTGCTTAGGGCTACTTGAAGGGGATAACAACCATAGAGACAAAACTGAGAACTCCTTTATTTTCTCAAGTTTCAAAGAGCTACTACAAACCATGTTTGATTTAGTGTTCCAAAATCATCTATCTATATAGGACAGAACAGAGTGAAACCTAAAAATAAAAACTGATACTGAAAACGAACGCATCAACCTAGAAGAACAAAATTTGGTGAGTCATGTGGGATTTGTGTACTGATCATTACCACCAAGTATCATCAAGATTGGGTGAAAAAATATTTGCTGGTATTTCGGAAACTCGTAATTTCTTGGAAGCTTGGCAACCCCTCTCAATGAAAGTGCTTTTCCACAGTCCGTGCCTAGGGCTACTTGAAGAGGAAACAAACCATAGAGACAAAACTGAGAACTCCTTTATTTTGTCAAGTTTCAAATAGCTACTACAAACCATGTTGGATTTAGAGTTCCAAATTCATCTATCTATATAGCAGAGAACAAATTAAAACGTAATATAAAAATTGCTACTGTAGACGAACGCTTCAACCGAGAAGAACACAATTTAGTGACCCAAGTGGGATTTGTGTACTGATCATCACCACCAAGTATCATCAGGATTGGATGAAAAAATATTTGCTGGTATTTCAGAAACTCGTTATTTCTTAGAGGCTTGGCAACCCCTCTCAATGAAAGGGCTTTTCCACAGTCTGTGCCTAGGGCTACTTGAAGGGGAAACAAACCATAGAGACAAAACCGAGAACTCCTTTATTTTGTCAAGTTTCAAAGAGCTACTACAAACCATGTTGGATTTAGAGTTCCAAATTCATCTATCTATATAGCAGAGAGCAGAGTGAAACCTAAACATAAAAACTGCTACTGTAGACGAACGCTTCAACCTAGAAGAACAAAATTTGGTGAGCCAAGTGGGATTTGTGTACTAGTCATTACCACCAATTATCATCAAGATTATTTGAAAAAATATTTGCTGGTATTTCGGAATCTCCTTATTTCTTAGAAGCTTGGCAACCCCTCTCAATGAAATTGCTTTTCCACAGTCTGTGCCTAGGGCTACTTGAAGAGGAAACAAACCATAAAGACAAAACTGAGAACTCCTTTATTTTGTCACGTTTCAAAGAACCACTACAAACCATGTTGGATTTACAGTTCCAAATTCATCTCTCTATATAGCAGAGAACAGAGTGAAACCTAAAAATAAAAACTGCTACTGTAGACGAATGCTTCAACGTAGAAGAACAAAATTTGGTGAGCCAAGTGGGATTTGTGTACTTGTCCTTACCACCAAGTATCATCAAGATTGGGTGAAAAAATATTCGCTGGTATTTCTGAAACTCGTTATTTCTTAGAAGCTTGGCAACCCCTCTCAATGAAAGTGCTTTTCCACAGTCAGTGCCTAGGGCTACTTGAAGAGGAAACAATCCATAGAGACAAAACTGAGAACTCCTTTATTTTTTCAAGTTTCAAAGAGCTACTACAAACCATGTTGGATTTAGAGTTCCAAATTCATCTATCTATATAGGAGAGAACAGAGTGAAACCTAAAAATAAAAACTGCTACTGTAAACGAACACTTCAACCTAGAAGAACAAAATTTGGTAACCCCAGTGAAATTTGTGCACTGATCATTACCACCAAGTATCATCAAGATTCGGTGAAAAAATATTTGCTGGTATTTCGGAAACTCGTTATTTCTTAGAAGCTTGGCAACCCCTCTCAATGAAAGTGCTTTTCCACAGTCTCTGCTTAGGGCTACTTGAAGGGGATAACAACCATAGAGACAAAACTGAGAACTCCTTTATTTTCTCAAGTTTCAAAGAGCTACTACAAACCATGTTTGATTTAGTGTTCCAAAATCATCTATCTATATAGGACAGAACAGAGTGAAACCTAAAAATAAAAACTGATACTGAAAACGAACGCATCAACCTAGAAGAACAAAATTTGGTGAGTCATGTGGGATTTGTGTACTGATCATTACCACCAAGTATCATCAAGATTGGGTGAAAAAATATTTGCTGGTTATTTCGGAAACTCGTAATTTCCTGGAAGCTTGGCAACCCCTCTCAATGAAAGTGCTTTTCCACAGTCTGTGCCTAGGGCTACTTGAAGAGGAAACAAACCATAGAGACAAAACTGAGAACTCCTTTATTTTGTCAAGTTTCAAATAGCTACTACAAACCATGTTAGATTTAGAGTTCCAAATTCATCTATCTATATAGCAGAGAACAAATTAAAACGTAATATAAAAATTGCTACTGTAGACGAACGCTTCAACCGAGAAGAACACAATTTAGTGACCCAAGTGGGATTTGTGTACTGATCATCACCACCAAGTATCATCAGGATTGGATGAAAAAATATTTGCTGGTATTTCAGAAACTCGTTATTTCTTAGAGGCTTGGCAACCCCTCTCAATGAAAGGGCTTTTCCACAGTCTGTGCCTAGGGCTACTTGAAGGGGAAACAAACCATAGAGACAAAACCGAGAACTCCTTTATTTTGTCAAGTTTCAAAGAGCTACTACAAACCATGTTGGATTTAGAGTTCCAAATTCATCTATCTATATAGCAGAGAGCAGAGTGAAACCTAAACATAAAAACTGCTACTGTAGACGAACGCTTCAACCTAGAAGAACAAAATTTGGTGAGCCAAGTGGGATTTGTGTACTAGTCATTACCACCAATTATCATCAAGATTATTTGAAAAAATATTTGCTGGTATTTCGGAATCTCCTTATTTCTTAGAAGCTTGGCAACCCCTCTCAATGAAATTGCTTTTCCACAGTCTGTGCCTAGGGCTACTTGAAGAGGAAACAAACCATAAAGACAAAACTGAGAACTCCTTTATTTTGTCACGTTTCAAAGAACCACTACAAACCATGTTGGATTTACAGTTCCAAATTCATCTCTCTATATAGCAGAGAACAGAGTGAAACCTAAAAATAAAAACTGCTACTGTAGACGAATGCTTCAACGTAGAAGAACAAAATTTGGTGAGCCAAGTGGGATTTGTGTACTTGTACTTACCACCAAGTATCATCAAGATTGGGTGAAAAAATATTTGCTGGTATTTCTGAAACTCGTTATTTCTTAGAAGCTTGGCAACCCCTCTCAATGAAAGTGCTTTTCCACTGTCAGTGCCTAGGGCTACTTGAAGAGGAAACAATCCATAGAGACAAAACTGAGAACTCCTTTATTTTTTCAAGTTTCAAAGAGCTACTACAAACCATGTTGGATTTAGAGTTCCAAATTCATCTATCTATATAGGAGAGAACAGAGTGAAACCTAAAAATAAAAACTGCTACTGTAAACGAACACTTCAACCTAGAAGAACAAAATTTGGTAACCCCAGTGGGATTTGTGCACTGATCATTACCACCAAGTATCATCAAGATTCGGTGAAAAAATATTTGCTGGTATTTCGGAAACTCGTTATTTCTTAGAAGCTTGGCAACCCCTCTCAATGAAAGTGCTTTTCCACAGTGTGAGCCTAGGACAACTTGAAGAGGAAACAAAACATAGAGACAAAACTGAGAACTACTTTATTTTTTCAAATTTCAAAGAGCTACTGCAAAACATATTGGATTTAGGGTTCCAAATTCATCTATCTATATAGGAGAGAACAGAGTGAAACCTAAATATACAAACTGCTACTGTAGACGAACGCTTCAACCTAGAAGAACAAAATTTGTGAGCCAAGTGGGATTTGTGGACGGATCATCACCACCAAGTATCATCAAGATTGGGTGAAAAAATATTTGCTGGTATTTTGGAAACTCGTAATTTCTTGGAAGCTTGGCAACCCCTCTCAATGAAATTGATTTTTTACAGTCTCTGCTTAGGGCTACTTGAAGCGGAAACATATCATAGAGACAAAACTGACAACTCCTTTATTTTGGCAAGTTTCAAAGAGCTACTACAAACCATGTAGGATTTCGCATTCCAAATTCATCTATCTATATAGAAGAGAACAGTGTGAAACCTAAAAATAAAAACTGCTACTGTAAACGAACGCTTCAACATAGAAGAACAAAATTTGGTGAGAAAAGTGGGATTTGTGGACTTGTCATTCCCACCACGTATCATCAAGATTGGGTGAAAATATATTTGCTGGTATTTCGGAAACTCGTAATTTCTTGGAAGCTTGGCAACCCCTCTCAATGAATGTGCATTTCCACAGTCTCTGCTTAGGGCTACTTGAAGCGGATACAAATCATAGAGACAAAACTGAGAACTCCTTTATATTGTCTTGTTTCAAAGAGCTCCTACAAACCATGTTGGATTTAGAGTTCCAAATTCAAGTATCTATATAGCAGAGAACAGAGTGAAACCTAAATATAAAAACTGCTACTGTAGACGAACGCTTCAACCTAGAAGTACAAAATTTGGTGAGCCATGTGGGATTTGTGTACCGATCATTACCACCACGTATCATCAACATTGGGTGACAAAATATTTGCTGGTATTTCGGAAAATCGTAATATCTTGGAAGTTTGGCAACCCCTTTTAATGAAAGTGGTTTTACACAGTCTGTGCCTACGGCTACTTGAACAGGAAACAAACCATAGAGACAAAACTGAGAACTCCATTATTGTCAAGTTTCAAAGAGCTACTACAAACCATGTTGGATTTAGAGTTCCAAATTTATCTATCTATATATCAGAGAGCAGAGTGAAACCTAAATATAAAAACTGCTACTGTAGACGAACGCTTCAACCTAGAAGAACAAAATTTGGTGAGCCAAGTGGGATTTGTGTACTTGACATTATCACCAAATATCATCATTGGATGAAAAAATATTTGCTGGTATTTCGGAAACTCGTTATTTCTTAGAAGCTTGGCAACCACTCTCAATGAATGTGCTTTTCCACAGTCTGTGCCTAGGGCTACTTGAAGAGGAAACAAACCATAGAGACAAAACTGAGAACTCCTTTATTTTGTCCAGTTTCGAAGAGCCACTACAAACCATGATGGATTTAGAGTTCCAAATGAATCTATCTCTATAGCAGAGAACAGAGTGAAACCTAAATATAAAAACTGCTACTGTAAACGAACACTTCAACTTCGAAAAACAAAATTTGGTGAGCCAAGTGGGATTTGTGGACTTGTCATTAGCACCACGTATCATCAAGATTGGGTGAAAAAATATTTGCTGGTATTTCGGAAACTCGTAATTTCTTGGAAGCTTGGCAACCCCTCTAATGAAAGTGCTTTTCCACAGTCTCTGCTTAGGGCTACTTTAAGGGGATATAAACCATAGAGACAAAACTGAGAACTCCTTTATTTTGTCAAGTTTCAAAAAGCTACTACAAACCATGTTTGATTTAGTGTTTCAAATTCATCTATCAATATAGGACAGAACAGAGTGAAACCTAAAAATAAAAACTGCTACTGAAAACGAATGCATCAACCTAGAAGAACAAAATTTGGTGAGTCAAGTGGGATTTGTGTACTGATCATTACCACCAAGTATCATCAAGATTGGGTGAAAAAATATTTGCTGGTATTTCGGAAACTCATAATTTCTTGGAAGCTTGGCAACCCCTCTCAATGAAAGTGCTTTTCCACAGTCTCTGCTTAAGGCTACTTGAAGTGGAAACAAATCATAGAGACAAAACTGAGAACTCCTTTATTTTGTCAAGTTTCAAAGAGCTACAACAAACCATGTTCGATTTAGAGTTCCAAATTCATCTATCAATATCGGAGAGAACAGAGTGAAACCTAAAAATAAAAACTGCTACTCTAAACGAACACTTCAACTTCGAAGAACAAAATTTGGTGAGCCAAGTGGGATTTGTGGACTTGTCATTACCACCACGTATCATCAAGATTGGGTGAAAAAATATTTGCTGGTATTTCGGAAACTCGTAATTTCTTGGAAGCTTGGCAACCCCTCTCAATGAAAGTGCTTTTCCACAGTCTCTGCTTAGGGCTACTTGAAGGGGATACAAACCATAGAGACAAAACTGAGAACTCCTTTATTTTCTCAAGTTTCAAAGAGCTACTACAAACCATGTTTGATTTAGTGTTCCAAATTCATCTATCTATATAGGACAGAACAGAATGAAACCTAAAAATAAAAACTGCTACTGAAAACTAACGCATCAACCTAGAAGAACAAAATTTGGTGAGTCAAGTGGGATTTGTGTACTGATCATTACCACCAAGTATCATCAAGATTGGGTGAAAAAATATTTGCTGGTATTTCGGAAACTCGTAATTTCTTGGAAGCTTGGCAACCCCTCTCAATGAAAGTGCTTTTCCACAGTCTGTGCCTAGGGCTACTTGAAGAGGAAACAAACCATAGAGACAAAACTGAGAACTAATTTATTTTGTCAAGTTTCAAAGAGCTAGTAAAAACCATGTTGGATTTAGAGTTCCAAATTCATCTATCTATATTGGAGAGAACAGATTGAAACCGAAATATAAAAATTGCTACTGTAGACGAACGCATCAACCTAGAAGACCAACATTTGGTGAGCCAAGTGGGATTTGTGTACTGATCATCACCAAAAAGTATCATCAAGATTGGGTGAAAAAATATTTGCTGGTATTTCGGAAACTTGTTATTTCTTAGAAGCTTGGCAACCCCTCTCAATGAAAGTGGTTTTCCACAGTCTGTGCCTAGGGCTACTTGAAGAGGAAACAAACCATAGAGACAAAACTGAGAACTCCATTAGTTTGTCAAGTTTCAAAGAGCTACTACAAACCATGTTGGATTTAGAGTTCCAAATTCATCTATCTATATAGCAGAGAACAGAGTGAAACCTAAATATAAAAACTGCTACTGTAGACGAACGCTTCAACATAGAAGAAGAAAATTTGGTGAGCCAAGTGGGATTTGTGTACTTGTCATTACCACCAAATATCATCATTGGATGAAAAAATATTTGCTGGTATTTCGGAAACTCGTTATTTCTTAGAAGCTTGGCAACCCTTCTCAAAGAAAGTGGTTTTCCACAGTCTGTGCCTAGGGCTACTTGAAGAGGAAACAAACCATAGAGACAAAACTGAGAACTCCTTTACTTTGTCAAGTTTCAAAGAGCTACCACAAACCATATTGGATTTAGAATTCCAAATTCATCTATCTATATAGGAGAGACAGAGTGAAACCTAAATATAAAAACTGCTACTGTAGAAGAACGCTTAAACCTAGAAGAACAAAATTTGGTGAGCCAAGTGGGATTTGTGTACAGATCATTAAAACCAAGTGTCATCAAGATTGCGTGAAAAAATATTTGCTGGAATTTCGGAAACAGGTTATTTCTTAGAAGCTTGGCAACCCCTCTCAATGAAAGTGCTTTTCCACAGTCTCTGCTTAGGGCTACTTGAAGCTGATACAAATCATAGTGACAAAACTGAGAACTCCTTTATTTTGTCATGTTTCAAAGAGCTACTACAAACCATGTTGGATTTAGAGTTAAAAATATATCTATCTATATAGGAGAGAACAGAGTGAAACCTAAATATAAAAACTGCTAAGGTAGACGAATGCTTCAACCTAGAAGAACAAAATTTGGTGAGCCAAGTGGGATTTGAGTACTGATCATTACCACCAAGTATTATCAACATTGGGTGAACAAATATTTGCTGGTATTCGGAAACTCATTATTTCTTAGAAGCTTGGCAACCCCTCTCAATGAAAGTGCTTTTCCACCGTCGGTGCCTAGGGCTAATTGAAGAGGAAACAAGCAATAGAGACAAAATTGAGAACTCCTTTCTTTTGTCAAGTTTCAAATAGCTACTACAAACCATGATTGATTTAGAGTTCCAAATTCATCTATCTATATAGCAGAGAACAGAGTGAAACCTAAATATAAAAACTGCTACTGTAGACGAAAGCTTCAACCTAGAAGAACAAAGTTTGGTGAGCCAAGTGGGATTTGTGTACCGATCATTACCACCACGTATCATCAACATTGGGAGACAAAATATTTGCTGGTATTTTGGAAACTCCTGATTTCTTGGAAACTTGGCAACCCCTTTCAATGAAAGTGCTTTTCCACAGTCTCTGCTTAGTGCTACATGAAGCTGAAACAAATCATAGAGACAAAACTGAGAACTCCTTTACTTTGTCAAGATTCACAGAGCTACTACAAACCATGTTGGTTTTCGAGTTCCAAATTAATCTATCTTTATAGCAGAGAATATAGTGAAACCTAAATATAAAAACTGCTACTGTAGACGAACGCTTCAACCTAGAAGAACAAAATATGGTGAGCCAAGTGGGATTTGTGTACTGATCATTACCACCACGTATCATCAACATTGGGAGACAAAATATTTGCTGGTATTTCGGAAACTCTTGATTTCTTGGAAGCTTGGCAACCCCTTTCAATGAAAGTGCTTTTCCACAGTCTCTGCTTAGTGCTACATGAAGCTGAAACAAATCACAGAGACAAAACTGAGAACTGCTTTACTTTGTCAAGTTTCAAAGAGCTACTACAAACCATATTGGATTTAGAATTCCAAATTCATCTATCTATATAAGAGAGACAGAGTGAAACCTAAATATAAAAACTGCTACTGTAGACAAACGCTTAAACCTAGAAGAACAAAATTTGGTGAGCCATGTGAAATTTGTGTACAGATCATTACCACCAAGTGTCATCAAGATTGCGTGAAAAAATATTTGGTGGTATTTCGGAAACTCGTTATTTCTTAGAAGCTTGGCAACCCCTCTAAATGAAAGTGCTTTTCCACCGTCTGTGCCTATTGCTACTTGAAGAGGAAACAAACCATAGAGACAAAACTGAGAACTCCTTTATTTTGTCAAGTTTCAAAGAGCTACTACAAACCATGTTGGATTTAGAGTTCCAAATTCATCTATCTATATAGGAGAGAACAGAGTGAAACCTAAATATAAAAACTGCTACTGTAAACGAACACTTCAACCTAGAAGAACAAAATTTGGTAACCCCAGTGGGATTTGTGCACTGATCATTACCACCAAGTATCATCAAGATTCGGTGAAAAAATATTTGCTGGTATTTCGGAAACTCGTTATTTCTTAGAAGCTTGGCAACCCCTCTCAATGAAAGTGCTTTTCCACAGTGTGAGCCTAGGACAACTTGAAGAGGAAACAAAACATAGAGACAAAACTGAGAACTACTTTATTTTTTCAAATTTCAAAGAGCTACTGCAAAACATATTGGATTTAGGGTTCCAAATTCATCTATCTATATAGGAGAGAACAGAGTGAAACCTAAATATACAAACTGCTACTGTAGACGAACGCTTCAACCTAGAAGAACAAAATTTGTTAGCCAAGTGGGATTTGTGGACGGATCATCACCACCAAGTATCATCAAGATTGGGTGAAAAAATATTTGCTGGTATTTCGGAAACTCGTTATTTCTTAGAAGCTTGGCATCCCCACACAATGAAAGTGCTTTTCCACAGTCTGTTCCTAGGGGTACTTGAATTGGAAACAAACCATAGAGACAAAACTGAGAACTCCTTTATTTTGTCAAGTTTCAAAGAGCTACTACAAACCATGTTGGATTTAGAGTTCCAAATTCATCTATCTATATAGCAGAGAACAGAGTGAAACCTAAAAATAAAAACTGCTACTCTAAACGAACGCTTCAACCTAAAAGAACAAAACGTGGTGAGACAAGTGGGATTTGTGTACTGATCAATACCACCAAGGATCAACAAGATTCGGTGAAAAAATATATGCTGGAATTTCGGAAACTCATTATTGCTTAGTAGCTTGGCAACCCCTCTCAATGAAAGTGCTTTTCCACAGTCTGTGCCTAGGTCAAGTTGAAGAGGAAACAAAACATAGAGACAAAACTGAGAACTACTTTATTTTGGCAAATTTCAAACAGCTACTGCAAACCATGTTGGATTTAGAGTTCCAAATTCATCAATCTATATAGGAGAGAACAGAGGGAAACCTAAATATAAAAACTGCTACACTAGACGAACGCTTCAACCTACAAGAACAAAATTTGGTGAGAGAAGTGGGATTTGTGTACTGATCATTACCACCAAGTATCATCAACATTGGGTGAAAAAATATTTGCTGGTATTTCAGAAACTTGTTATTTTTTAGAAGCTTGGCAAACCCTCTCAATGAAAGTGCTTTTCCACCGTCTGTGCCTAGGGCTACTTGAAGAGGAAACAAACCATGGAGACAAAACTGAGAACTCCTTTATTTTGTCAAGTTTCAAAGAGCTACTAAACCCATGTTGGATTTAGAGTTCCAAATTCATCTATCTATATAGCAGAGAATAGAGTGAAACCTAAATATAAAAACTGGTACTCTAAACGAACGCTTCAACCTAGAAGAACTATATTTGGTGAGCCAAGTGGGATTTGCGTACCGATCATTACCACCAAGTATCATCAAGATTGGGTGAAAAAATATTTGCTGGTATTTCGGAAACTCGTAATTTCGTGGAAGCTTGGTAACCACTCTCAATGAAAGTGCTTTTCCACCTTCTGTGCCAAGGGCTACTTGAAGAGGAAACAAACCATAAAGACAAAACTGAGAACTCCTTTATTTTGTCAAGTTTCAAAGAGCTACTACAAACCATATTGGATTTAGAGTTCCAAATTCATCTGTCTATGTAGGAGAGAACAGAGTGAAACCTAAATATAAAAACTGCTACTGTAGACGAATGCTTCAACCTAGAAGAAAAAAATTTGGTGAGCCTAGTGGGATTTGTGTACTGATCATTACCAATAAGTATCATAAAGATTCGGTGAAAAAATATTTGCTGGTATTTCGGAAACTCGTTATTTCTTAGAAGCTTGGCAACCCCTCTCAATGAAAGTGCTTTTCCACAGTCTGTGCCTAGGACTACTTGAAGAGGAAACACACCATAGAGACAAAACTGAGAACTACGTTATTTTCTCAAGTTTCAAAGAGCTACTGCAAACAATGTTGGATTTAGAGTTCCAAATTCATCTATCTATTTAGCAGAGAACAGAGTGAAACCTAAAAATAAAAACTGCTACTGTAAACGAACGCTTCAACCTAGAAGAACAAAACGTGGTGAGCCAAGTGGGATTTGTGTAATGATCAATACCACAAAGGATCATCAAGATTCGATGAAAAAATATTTGCTGGAATTTCGGAAACTCGTTATTGCTTAGAAGCTTGGCAACCCCTCTCAATGAAAGTGCTTTTCCACCGTCTGTGCCTAGGGCTACTTGAAGAGGAAACAAACCATATAGACAAAACTGAGAACTCCTTTCTTTTTTCAAGTTTCAAACAGATACTGAAACCATGTTGGATTTAGATTTCCAAATTCATCTATCTATATAGCAGAGAATAGAGTGAAACCTAAATATAAAAACTGCTACTCTAAACGAACGCTTCAAACTAGAAGAACTATATTTGGTGAGCCAAGTGGGATTTGTGTACCGATCATTACCAGCAAGTATCATCAAGATTGGGTAAAAAAATATTTGCTGGTATTTCAAAAACTCGTAATTTCGTGGAAGCTTGGTAACCCCTCTCAATGAAAGTGCTTTTCCTCAGTCTCTGCTTAGGGCTACTTGAAGCGGAAACAAATCATAGAGACAAAACTGAGCACTCCTTTATTTTGTCAAGTTTCAAAGAGCTACTACAAACCATATTGGATTTAGAGTTCCAAATTCATCTGTCTATGTAGGAGAGAACAGAGTGAAACCCAAATAAAAAAACTGCTACTGTAGACGAACGCTTCAACCTAGAAGAACAAAATTTGGTGAGCCAAGTGGGATTTGTGTACTGATCATTACCAATAAGTATCATAAAGATTCGGTGAAAAAATATTTGCTGGTATTTCGGAAACTCGTTATTTCTTAGAAGCTTGGCAACACCTCTCAATGACAGTGCTTTTCCACAGTCTGTGCCTAGGACTACTTGAAGAGGAAACAAACCATAGAGACAAAACTGAGAACTACGTTATTTTCTCAAGTTTCAAAGAGCTACTGCAAAACATGTTGGATTCAGAGTTCCAAATTCATCTATCTATATAGGAGAGAACAGAGGAAAACCTAAAAATAAAAACTGCTACAGTAGACGAACAATTCAACCTAGAAGAACAAAATTTGGTGAGCCAAGTGGGATTTGTGTACTGATCATTTCCACCAAGTATCATCAACATTGGGTGATAAAATATTTGCTGGTATTTCGGAAACTCGTTATTTCTTAGAAGCTTGGTAACCCCTCTCAATGAAAGTGCTTTACCACCGTCTGTGCCTAGGGCTACTTGAAGAGGAAACAAACCATAGAGACAAAACTGAGAACTCCTTTATTTTGTCAAGTTTCAAAGAGCTACTACAAACCATGTTTGATTTAGAGTTCCAAATTCATCTATCTATATAGCAGAGAATAGAGTGAAACCTAAATATAAAAACTGCTACAGCAAACGAACGCTTCAACCTAGAAGAGCAAAATTTGGTGAGCCAAGTGGGATTTGTGTACCGATCATTACCACCACGTATCATCAAGATATGGTGAAAAAATATTTGCTGGAATTTCGGAAACTCATTATTTCTTAGAAGCTTGGCTATCCCTCTCAATGAAAGGGCTTTTCCACAGTTATTGCCTAGGACTACTTGAAGAGGAAACAAAACATGGAGACAAAACTTAGAACTCCTTTACTTTGTCAAGGTTCAAAGAGCTACTACAAAGCATATTGGATTTTGAGTTCCAAAATCATCTATCTATATAGGAGAGAACAGAGTGTAACCTAAATATAAAAACTGCTACTGTAGACGAATGTTCCAACCAAGAAGAACAAAATTTGGTGAGCCAGGTGGGATTTGTGTACTGATCATTACCACCAAGAGTCATCACGATTGCGTGAAAAAATATTTGCTGGTATTTCGGAAACTCGTAATTTCATGGAAGCTTGGCAACACCTCTCAATGAAAGTGCTTTTTTACAGTCTCTGCTTAGGGCTACTTGAAGCAGAATCAAATCATAGAAACAAAACTGAGAACTCCTTTATTTAGTCAGGTTTCAAAGAGCTACTATAACCATATTGGATTTAGAGTTCCAAATTCATCTATCTATATAGGAGAGAACAGAGTGAAACCCAAATATAAAAACTGCTACTGTAGACGAACGCTTCAACCTAGAAGAACAAAATTTGGTGAGCCAAGTGGGATTTGTTTACCGATCATCACCACCAAGTATCATCAAGATTGGGTAAAAAAATATTTGCTGGTATTTCGGAAACTCGTAATTTCTTGGAAGCTTGGCAACCCCTCTCAATGAAAGTGCTTTTTTACAGTCTCTGCTTAGGGCTACTGGAAGCGGAAACAAATCATAGAGACAAAACTGAGAACTCCTTTATTTTGTCAAATTTCAAAGAGCTACTATAAACCATATTGGATTTAGACTTCCAAATTCATCTATCTATATAGGAGAGAACAGAGTGAAACCTAAATATAAAAACTGCTATTGTAGACGAACGCTTCAACCTAGAAGAACATAGTTTGCGGAGCCAAGTGGGATTTGTGTACCGATCTTCACCACCAAGTATCATCAAGATTGGGTGAAAAAATATTTGCTGGTATTTCTGAAACTCGTTATTTCTTAGAAGCTTGGCAACCCCTCTCAATGAAAGTGCTTTTCCACAGTCAGTGCCTAGGGCTACTTGAAGAGGAAACAATCCATAGAGACAAAACTGAGAACTCCTTTATTTTTTCAAGTTTCAAAGAGCTACTACAAACCATGTTGGATTTAGAGTTCCAAATTCATCTATCTATATAGGAGAGAACAGAGTGAAACCTAAAAATAAAAACTGCTACTGTAAACGAACACTTCAACCTAGAAGAACAAAATTTGGTAACCCCAGTGGGATTTGTGGACTGATCATTACCACCAAGTATCATCAAGATTCGGTTAAAAAATATTTGCTGGTATTTCGGAAACTCGTTATTTCTTAGAAGCTTGGCAACCCCTCTCAATGAAAGTGCTTTTCCACAGTGTGAGCCTAGGACAACTTGAAGAGGAAACAAAACATAGAGACAAAACTGAGAACTACTTTATTTTTTCAAATTTCAAAGAGCTACTTCAAAACATATTGGATTTAGGGTTCCAAATTCATCTATCTATATAGGAGAGAACTGAGTGAAACCTAAATATATAAACTGCTACTGTAGACGAACGCTTCAACCTAGAAGAACAAAATTTGTGAGCCAAGTGGGATTTGTGGACGGATCATCACCACCAAGTATCATCAAGATTGGGTGAAAAAATATTTGCTGGTTTTTTGGAAACTCGTAATTTCTTGGAAGCTTGGCAACCCCTCTCAATTAAAGTGCTTTTTTACAGTCTCTGCTTAGGGCTACTTGAAGCAGAATCAAATCATAGAAAACAAAACTGAGAACTCCTTTATTTTGTCAAGTTTCAAAGACCTACTATAACCATATTGGATTTAGAGTTCCAAATTCATCTATCTATATAGGAGAGAACAGAGTGAAACCCAAATATAAAAACTGCTACTGTAGACGAACGCTTCAACCTAGAAGAACAAAATTAGGTGAGCCAAGTGGGATTTGTTTACCGATCATCACCACCAAGTATCATCAAGATTGGGTAAAAAAATATTTGCTGGTATTTCGGAAACTCGTAATTTCTTGGAAGCTTGGCAACCCCTCTCAATGAAAGTGCTTTTTTACAGTCTCTGCTTAGGGCTACTGGAAGCGGAAACAAATCATAGAGACAAAACTGAGAACTCCTTTATTTTGTCAAATTTCAAAGAGCTACTATAAACCATATTAGATTTAGACTTCAAATTCATCTATCTATATAGGAGAGAACAGAGTGAAACCTAAATATAAAAACTGCTATTGTAGACGAACGCTTCAACCTAGAAGAACATAATTTGGTGAGCCAAGTTGGATTTGTGTACCGATCTTCACCACCAAGTATCATCAAGATTGGGTGAAAAAATATTTGCTGGTATTTCTGAAACTCGTTATTTCTTAGAAGCTTGGCAACCCCTCTCAATAAAAGTGCGTTTCCACAGTCAGTGCCTAGGGCTACTTGAAGAGGAAACAATCCATAGAGACAAAACTGAGAACTCCTTTATTTTTTCAAGTTTCAAAGAGCTACTACAAACCATGTTGGATTTAGAGTTCCAAATTCATCTATCTATATAGGAGAGAACAGAGTGAAACCTAAAAATAAAAACTGCTACTGTAAACGAACACTTCAACCTAGAAGAACAAAATTTGGTAACCCCAGTGGGATTTGTGCACTGATCATTACCACCAAGTATCATCAAGATTCGGTGAAAAAATATTTGCTGGTATTTCGGAAACTCGTTATTTCTTAGAAGCTTGGCAACCCCTCTCAATGAAAGTGCTTTTCCACAGTGTGAGCCTAGGACAACTTGAAGAGGAAACAAAACATAGGGACAAAACTGAGAACTACTCTATTTTTTCAAATTTCAAAGAGCTACTGCAAAACATATTGGATTTAGGGTTCCAAATTCATCTATCTATATAGGAGAGAACAGAGTGAAACCTAAATATATAAACTGCTACTGTAGACGAACGCTTCAACCTAGAAGAACAAAATTTGTGAGCCAAGTGGGATTTGTGGACGGATCATCACCACCAAGTATCATCAAGATTGGGTGAAAAAATATTTGCTGGTTTTTTGGAAACTCGTAATTTCTTGGAAGCTTGGCAACCCCTCTCAATGAAATTGATTTTTTACAGTCTCTGCTTAGGGCTACTTGAAGCGGAAACATATCATAGAGACAAAACTGACAACTCCTTTATTTTGTCAAGTTTCAAAGAGCTACTACAAACCATGTAGGATTTCGCGTTCCAAATTCATCTATCTATATAGGAGAGAACAGTGTGAAACCTAAAAATAAAAAATGCTACTGTAAACGAAAGCTTCAACAGAGAAGAACAAAATTTGGTGAGCCAAGTGGGATTTGTGGACTTGTCATTCCCACCACGTATCATCAAGATTGGGTGAAAAAATATTTGCTGGTATTTCGGAAACTCGTAATTTCTTGGAAGCTTGCCAACCCCTCTCAATGAATGTGCATTTCCACAGTCTCTGCTTAGGGCTACTTGAAGCGGATACAAATCATAGAGACAAAACTGAGAACTCCTTTATATTGTCTTGTTTCAAAGAGCTCCTACAAACCATGTTGGATTTAGAGTTCCAAATTCAACTATCTATATAGCAGAGAACAGAGTGAAACCTAAATATAAAAACTGCTACTGTAGACGAACTCTTCAACCTAGAAGTACAAAATTTGGTGAGCTATGTGGGATTTGTGTACCGATCATTACCACCACGTATCATCAACATTGGGTGACAAAATATTTGCTGGTATTTCGGAAAATCGTAATATCTTGGAAGTTTGGCAACCCCTTTCAATGAAAGTGGTTTTACACAGTCTGTGCCTACGGCTACTTGAAGAGGAAACAAACCATAGAGACAATCTGAGAACTCCATTATTTTGTCAAGTTTCAAAGAGCTACTACAAACCATGCTGGATTTAGAGTTCCAAATTTATCTATCTATATATCAGAGAGCAGAGTGAAACCTAAATATAAAAACTGCTACTGTAGACGAACGCTTCAACCTAGAAGAACAAAATTTGGTGAGCCAAGTGGGATTTGTGTACTTGACATTACCATCAAATATCATCATTGGATGAAAAAATATTTGCTGGTATTTCGGATACTCGTTATTTCTTAGAAGCTTGGCAACCACTCTCAATGAATGTGCTTTTCCACAGTCTGTGCCTAGGGCTACTTGAAGAGGAAACAAACCATAGAGACAAAACTGAGAACTCCATTATTTTGTCCAGTTTCGAAGAGCCACTACAAACCATGATGGATTTAGAGTTCCAAATTCATCTATCTCTATAGCAGAGAACAGAGTGAAACCTAAATATAAAAACTGCTACTGTAAACGAACACTTCAACTTCGAAGAACAAAATTTGGTGAGCCAAGTGGGATTTGTGGACTTGTCATTACCACCACGTATCATCAAGATTGGGTGAAAAAATATTTGCTGGTATTTCGTAAACTCGTAATTTCTTGGAAGCTTGGCAACCCCTCTAATGAAAGTGCTTTTCCACAGTCTCTGCTTAGGGCTACTTTAAGGGGATTTAAACCATAGAGACAAAACTGAGAACTCCTTTATTTTGTCAAGTTTCAAAGAGCTACTACAAACCATGTTTGATTTAGTGTTTCAAATTCATCTATCAATATAGGACAGAACAGAGTGAAACCTAAAAATAAAAACTGCTACTGAAAACGAATGCATCAACCTAGAAGAACAAAATTTGGTGAGTCAAGTGGGATTTGTGTACTGATCATTACCACCAAGTATCATCAAGATTGGGTGAAAAAATATTTGCTGGTATTTCAGAAACTCGTAATTTGTTGGAAGCTTGGCAACCCCTCTCAATGAAAGTGCTTTTCCACAGTCTGTGCCTAGGGCTACTTGAAGAGGAAACAAACCATAGAGACAAATCTGAGAACTCCTTTATTTTGTCAAGTTTCAAAGAGCTACTACAAACCATGTTGGATTTAGAGTTCCAAATTCATCTATCTTTATAGCAGAGAATAGAGTGAAACCTAAATATAAAAACTGCTACTGTAGACGAACGCTTCAACCTAGAAGTACAAAATTTGGTGAGCCAAGTTTGATTTGTGTACTGATCATTACGTGCAAGTATCATCAAGATTGGGTGAAAAAATATTTGCTGGTATTTCGGAAACTCGTAATTTCTTGGAAGCTTGGCAACCCCTCTCAATGAAAGTGCTTTTCGACAGTCTCTGCTTAAGGCTACTTAAAGTGGAAACAAATCATAGAGACAAAACTGAGAACTCCTTTATTTTGTCAAGTTTCAAAGAGCTACAACAAACCATGTTCGATTTAGAGTTCCAAATTCATCTATCAATATCGGAGAGAACAGAGTGAAACCTAAAAATAAAAACTGCTACTCTAAACGAACACTTCAACTTCGAAGAACAAAATTTGGTGAGCCAAGTGGGATTTGTGGACTTGTCATTACCACCACGTATCATCAAGATTGGGTGAAAAAATATTTGCTGGTATTTCGGAAACTCGTAATTTCTTGGAAGCTTGGCAACCCCTCTCAATGAAAGTGCTTTTCCACAGTCTCTGCTTAGGGCTACTTGAAGGGGATACAAACCATAGAGACAAAACTGAGAACACCTTTATTTTCTCAAGTTTCAAAGAGCTACTACAAACCATGTTTGATTTAGTGTTCCAAATTCATCTATCTATATAGGACAGAACAGAGTGAAACCTAAAAATAAAAACTGCTACTGAAAACTAACGCATCAACCTAGAAGAACAAAATTTGGTGAGTCAAGTGGGATTTGTGTACTGATCATTACCACCAAGTATCATCAAGATTGGGTGAAAAAATATTTGCTGGTATTTCGGAAACTCGTAATTTCTTGGAAGCTTGGCAACCCCTCTCAATGAAAGTGCTTTTAAACAGTCTGTGCCTAGGGCTACTTGAAAAAGAAACAAACCATAGAGACAAAACTGAGAACTCCTTTATTTTGTCAACATTCGAAGAGCCACTACAAACCATGATTGATTTAGAGTTCCAAATTCATCTATCTTTGTAGCAGAGCATAGAGTGAAAGGTAAATATAAAAACTTCTACTCTAGACGAACAATTCAACCTAGAAGAACAAAATATGGTGAGCCACGTGGGATTTGTGTACCGATCATTACCACCACGTATCATAAACATTGGGTGAAAAAATATTTGCTGGTATTTCGGAAACTCGTAATTTCTTGGAAGCTCAGCAACCCCTTTCAATGAAAGTGCTTTTCCACATTCTCTGCTTAGGGCTCCATGAAGCAGAAACAAATCATAGAGACAAAACTGAGAACTCCTTTACTTTGTCAAGTTTCAAAGAGCTACCACAAACCATATTGGATTTAGAATTCCAAATTCATCTATCTATATAGGAGAGACAGAGTGAAACCTAAATATAAAAACTGCTACTGTAGAAGAACGCTTAAACCTAGAAGAACAAAATTTGGTGAGCAAGTGGGATTTGTGTACAGATCATTAATACCAAGTGTCATCAAGATTGCGTGAAAAAATATTTGCTGGAATTTCGGAAACAGGTTATTTCTTAGAAGCTTGGCAACCCCTCTCAATGAAAGTGCTTTTCCACAGTGTGAGCCTAGGACAACTTGAAGAGGAAACAAAACATAGAGACAAAACTGAGAACTACTTTATTTTTTCAAATTTCAAAGAGCTACTTCAAAACATATTGGATTTAGGGTTCCAAATTCATCTATCTATATAGGAGAGAACTGAGTGAAACCTAAATATATAAACTGCTACTGTAGACGAACGCTTCAACCTAGAAGAACAAAATTTGTGAGCCAAGTGGGATTTGTGGACGGATCATCACCACCAAGTATCATCAAGATTGGGTGAAAAAATATTTGCTGGTTTTTTGGAAACTCGTAATTTCTTGGAAGCTTGGCAACCCCTCTCAATGAAAGTGCTTTTTTACAGTCTCTGCTTAGGGCTACTGGAAGCGGAAACAAATCATAGAGACAAAACTGAGAACTCCTTTATTTTGTCAAATTTCAAAGAGCTACTATAAACCATATTGGATTTAGACTTCCAAATTCATCTATCTATATAGGAGAGAACAGAGTGAAACCTAAATATAAAAACTGCTATTGTAGACGAACGCTTCAACCTAGAAGAACATAATTTGGTGAGCCAAGTTGGATTTGTGTACCGATCTTCACCACCAAGTATCATCAAGATTGGGTGAAAAAATATTTGCTGGTATTTCTGAAACTCGTTATTTCTTAGAAGCTTGGCAACCCCTCTCAATAAAAGTGCGTTTCCACAGTCAGTGCCTAGGGCTACTTGAAGAGGAAACAATCCATAGAGACAAAACTGAGAACTCCTTTATTTTTTCAAGTTTCAAAGAGCTACTACAAACCATGTTGGATTTAGAGTTCCAAATTCATCTATCTATATAGGAGAGAACAGAGTGAAACCTAAAAATAAAAACTGCTACTGTAAACGAACACTTCAACCTAGAAGAACAAAATTTGGTAACCCCAGTGGGATTTGTGCACTGATCATTACCACCAAGTATCATCAAGATTCGGTGAAAAAATATTTGCTGGTATTTCGGAAACTCGTTATTTCTTAGAAGCTTGGCAACCCCTCTCAATGAAAGTGCTTTTCCACAGTGTGAGCCTAGGACAACTTGAAGAGGAAACAAAACATAGAGACAAAACTGAGAACTACTTTATTTTTTCAAATTTCAAAGAGCTACTGCAAAACATATTGGATTTAGGGTTCCAAATTCATCTATCTATATAGGAGAGAACAGAGTGAAACCTAAATATATAAACTGCTACTGTAGACGAACGCTTCAACCTAGAAGAACAAAATTTGTGAGCCAAGTGGGATTTGTGGACGGATCATCACCACCAAGTATCATCAAGATTGGGTGAAAAAAATATTTGCTGGTTTTTTGGAAACTCGTAATTTCTTGGAAGCTTGGCAACCCCTCTCAATGAAATTGATTTTTTACAGTCTCTGCTTAGGGCTACTTGAAGCGGAAACATATCATAGAGACAAAACTGAACAACTCGTTTATTTTGTCAAGTTTCAAAGAGCTACTACAAACCATGTAGGATTTCGCGTTCCAAATTCATCTATCTATATAGGAGAGAACAGTGTGAAACCTAAAAATAAAAACTGCTACTGTAAACGAACGCTTCAACATAGAAGAACAAAATTTGGTGAGCCAAGTGGGATTTGTGGACTTGTCATTCCCACCACGTATCATCAAGATTGGGTGAAAAAATATTTGCTGGTATTTCGGAAACTCGTAATTTCTTGGAAGCTTGGCAACCCCTCTCAATGAATGTGCATTTCCACAGTCTCTGCTTAGGGCTATTGAAGCGGATACAAATCATAGAGACAAAACTGAGAACTCCTTTATATTGTCTTGTTTCAAAGAGCTCCTACAAACCATGTTGGATTTAGAGTTCCAAATTCAAGTATCTATATAGCAGAGAACAGAGTGAAACCTAAATATAAAAACTGCTACTGTAGACGAACGCTTCAACCTAGAAGTACAAAATTTGGTGAGCCATGTGGGATTTGTGTACCGATCATTGCCACCACGTATCATCAACATTGGGTGACAAAATATTTGCTGGTATTTCGGAAAATCGTAATATCTTGGAAGTTTGGCAACCCCTTTCAATGAAAGTGGTTTTACACAGTCTGTGCCTACGGCTACTTGAAGAGGAAACAAACCATAGAGACAAAACTGAGAACTCCATTATTTTGTCAAGTTTCAAAGAGCTACTACAAACCATGTTGGATTTAGAGTTCCAAATTTATCTATCTATATATCAGAGAGCAGAGTGAAACCTAAATATAAAAACTGCTACTGTAGACGAACGCTTCAACCTAGAAGAACAAAATTTGGTGAGCCAAGTGGGATTTGTGTACTTGACATTACCATCAAATATCATCATTGGATGAAAAAATATTTGCTGGTATTTCGGATACTCGTTATTTCTTAGAAGCTTGGCAACCACTCTCAATGAATGTGCTTTTCCACAGTCTGTGCCTAGGGCTACTTGAAGAGGAAACAAACCATAGAGACAAAACTGAGAACTCCTTTATTTTGTCCAGTTTCGAAGAGCCACTACAAACCATGATGGATTTAGAGTTCCAAATTCATCTATCTCTATAGCAGAGAACAGAGTGAAACCTAAATATAAAAACTGCTACTGTAAACGAACACTTCAACTTCGAAGAACAAAATTTGGTGAGCCAAGTGGGATTTGTGGACTTGTCATTACCACCACGTATCATCAAGATTGGGTGAAAAAATATTTGCTGGTATTTCGGAAACTCGTAATTTCTTGGAAGCTTGGCAACCCCTCTAATGAAAGTGCTTTTCCACAGTCTCTGCTTAGGGCTACTTTAAGGGGATTTAAACCATAGAGACAAAACTGAGAACTCCTTTATTTTGTCAAGTTTCAAAGAGCTACTACAAACCATGTTTGATTTAGTGTTTCAAATTCATCTATCAATATAGGACAGAACAGAGTGAAACCTAAAAATAAAAACTGCTACTGAAAACGAATGCATCAACCTAGAAGAACATAATTTGGTGAGTCAAGTGGGATTTGTGTACTGATCATTACCACCAAGTATCATCAAGATTGGGTGAAAAAATATTTGCTGGTATTTCAGAAACTCGTAATTTGTTGGAAGCTTGGCAACCCCTCTCAATGAAAGTGCTTTTCCACAGTCTGTGCCTAGGGCTACTTGAAGAGGAAACAAACCATAGAGACAAATCTGAGAACTCCTTTATTTTGTCAAGTTTCAAAGAGCTACTACCAACCATGTTGGATTTAGAGTTCCAAATTCATCTATCTTTATAGCAGAGAATAGAGTGAAACCTAAATATAAAAACTGCTACTGTAGACGAACGCTTCAACCTAGAAGAACAAAATTTGGTGAGCCAAGTTTGATTTGTGTACTGATCATAACGTGCAAGTATCATCAAGATTGGGTGAAAAAATATTTGCTGGTATTTCGGAAACTCGTAATTTCTTGGAAGCTTGGCAACCCCTCTCAATGAAAGTGCTTTTCGACAGTCTCTGCTTAAGGCTACTTAAAGTGGAAACAAATCATAGAGACAAAACTGAGAACTCCTTTATTTTGTCAAGTTTCAAAGAGCTACAACAAACCATGTTCGATTTAGAGTTCCAAATTCATCTATCAATATCGGAGAGAACAGAGTGAAACCTAAAAATAAAAACTGCTACTCTAAACGAACACTTCAACTTCGAAGAACAAAATTTGGTGAGCCAAGTGGGATTTGTGGACTTGTCATTACCACCACGTATCATCAAGATTGGGTGAAAAAATATTTGCTGGTATTTCGGAAACTCGTAATTTCTTGGAAGCTTGGCAACCCCTCTCAATGAAAGTGCTTTTCCACAGTCTCTGCTTAGGGCTACTTGAAGGGGATACAAACCATAGAGACAAAACTGAGAACTCCTTTATTTTTCTCAAGTTTCAAAGAGCTACTACAAACCATGTTTGATTTAGTGTTCCAAATTCATCTATCTATATAGGACAGAACAGAGTGAAACCTAAAAATAAAAACTGCTACTGAAAACTAACGCATCAACCTAGAAGAACAAAATTTGGTGAGTCATGTGGGATTTGTGTACTGATCATTACCACCAAGTATCATCAAGATTGGGTGAAAAAATATTTGCTGGTATTTCGGAAACTCGTAATTTCTTGGAAGCTTGGCAACCCCTCTCAATGAAAGTGCTTTTCCACAGTCTGTGCCTAGGGCTACTTGAAAAAGAAACAAACCATAGAGACAAAACTGAGAACTCCTTTATTTTGTCAACTTTCGAAGAGCCACTACAAACCATGATTGATTTAGAGTTCCAAATTCATCTATCTTTGTAGCAGAGAATAGAGTGAAAGGTAATATAAAAACTTCTACTCTAGACGAACAATTCAACCTAGAAGAACAAAATATGGTGAGCCACGTGGGATTTGTGTACCGATCATTACCACCACGTATCATAAACATTGGGTGAAAAAATATTTGCTGGTATTTCGGAAACTCGTAATTTCTTGGAAGCTCAGCAACCCCTTTCAATGAAAGTGCTTTTCCACATTCTCTGCTTAGGGCTCCATGAAGCAGAAACAAATCATAGAGACAAAACTGAGAACTCCTTTACTTTGTCAAGTTTCAAAGAGCTACCACAAACCATATTGGATTTAGAATTCCAAATTCATCTATCTATATAGGAGAGACAGAGTGAAACCTAAATATAAAAACTGCTACTGTAGAAGAACGCTTAAACCTAGAAGAACAAAATTTGGTGAGCAAGTGGGATTTGTGTACTGATCATTACCACCAAGTATCATCAAGATTGGGTGAAAAAATATTTGCTGGTATTTCGGAAACTCTAATTTCTTGGAAGCTTGGCAACGCCTCTCAATGAAAGTGCTTTTCCACAGTCTGTGCTTAGGGCTACTTGAAGAGGAAACAAACCATAGAGAAAAAATTGAGAACTCCTTTATTTTGTCAAGTTTCAAAGAGCTACTACAAACCATGTTGGATTTAGAGTTCCAAATTCATCTATCTATATAGGAAAGAACAAATTAAAACCTAAATATAAAAATTGCTACTGTAGACGAAAGCTTCAACCTAGAAGAACAAAATTTAGTGAGACAAGTGGGATTTGTGTACTGATCATCACCACCAAGTATCAACAAGATTAAATGAATAAATATTTGCTGGTATTTCGGAAACTCGTTATTTCTTGGAAGCTTGGCAACCCCTCTCAATGAAAGTGCTTTTCCACAATCTGTGCCTAGGGCTACTTGAAGTTGAAACAAACCATAGAGACAAAACCGAGAACTGCTATATTTTGTCAAGTTTCAAAGAGCTACTACAAACCACGTTGGATTTAGACTTCCAAATTCATCTATCTTTGTAGCAGAGAATAGAGTGAAAGGTAAATATAAAAACTTCTACTCTAGACGAACAATTCAACCTAGAAGAACAAAATATGGTGAGCCACGTGGGATTTGTGTACCGATCATTACCACCACGTATCATAAACATTGGGTGAAAAAATATTTGCTGGTATTTCGGAAACTCGTAATTTCTTGGAAGCTCAGCAACCCCTTTCAATGAAAGTGCTTTTCCACATTCTCTGCTTAGGGCTCCATGAAGCGGAAACAAATCATAGAGACAAAACTGAGAACTCCTTTACATTGTCAAGTTTCAAAGAGCTACCACAAACCATATTGGATTTAGAATTCCAAATTCATCTATCTATATAGGAGAGACAGAGTGAAACCTAAATATAAAAACTGCTACTGTAGAAGAATGCTTAAACCTAGAAGAACAAAATTTGGTGAGCCAAGTGGGATTTGTGTACAGATCATTAAAACCAAGTGTCATCAAGATTGCGTGAAAAAATATTTGCTGGAAATTCGGAAACAGGTTATTTCTTAGAAGCTTGGCAACCCCTCTCAATGAAAGTGCTTTTCCCACAGTCTCTGCTTAGGGCTACTTGAAGCTGATACAAATCATAGTGACAAAACTGAGAACTCCTTTATTTTGTCAAGTTTCAAAGAGCTACTACAAACCATGTTGGATTTAGAGTTAAAAATATATCTATCTATATAGGAGAGAACAGAGGGAAAACTAATTATAAAAACTTCTACTGTAGACGAACGCTTCAACCTAGAAGAACAAAATTTGGTGAGGCAAGTGGGATTTGTGTACTTGTCATTACCACAACGTATCATCAACATTTGGTGAAAAAATATTTGCTGCTACTTCGGAAACTCGTTTTTTCTTGGAAGCTTGGCAACCCTTTGCAATGAAAGGGCTTTCCCGCAGTCTCTGCTTAGGGCTACATGAAGCGGAAACAAATCATAGAGACAAAACTGAGAACTCATTTATTTTGTCAAGTTTCAAAGAGCTACTGCAAACTATTTTGGATTTAGAGTTCCAAATTCATCTATCTATATAGGAGAGAACAGAGTGAAACCTAAATATAAAAACTCCTACAGTAGACGAACACTTCAACCTAGAAGAACAAAATTTGGTGAGCCAAGTGGTATTTGTGTACTCATCATTACCACGAAATATCATCAACATTGGGTGAAAAAATATTTGCTGGTATTTCGAATACTCATTATTTCTTAGAAGCTTGGCAACCCCTCTAAATGAAAGTGCTTTTCCACCGTCTCTGCCTAGGGCTACTTGAAGACGAAACAAACCATAGAGACAAAACTGAGAACTCCTTTATTTTGTCAAGTTTCAATGAGTTACTACAAACCATATTGTATTTAGAGTTCCAAATTAATCTGTCTATATTGAAGAGAACAGAGTGAAACCTAAATGTAAAAACTGCTACAGTAGTCGAATTCTTCAACGTAGAAGAACAAAATTGGGTGAGCCAAGTGGGATTTGTGTACTGATCATTACCACCAAGTATCATCAACATTGGGTGAAAAAATATTTGCTGCTATTTCGGAAACTCGTTATTTCTTAGAAGCTTGGCAAACCCTCTCAATGAAAGTGCTTTTCCACAGTCTGTGCCTAGGACTACTTGAAGAGAAATCAAAACGTAGAGACAAAACTGAGAACTACCTTATTTTGTCAAGTTTCAAAGAGCTACTGCAAACCATGTTGGATTTAGAGTTCCAAATTCATCTATCTCTATAAAAGATAACAGAGGGAAACCTAAAAATAAAAACCTCTACTGTAAAGGAACGCTTCAACCTAGAAGAACAAAATTTGGTGAGCCAAGTGGGATTTGTGTACTGATCATTACCACCAAGTATCATCAAGATTCGGTGAAAAAATATTTGATGGTATTTCGGAAACTCGTTATTTCTTAGAAGCTTGGCAACCCCTCTCAATGAAAATGCTTTTCCACAGTCTGTGCCTAGGACTATTTGAAGAGAAAACAAAACATTGAGACAAAACTGAGAACTACTTTATTTTGTCAAGTTTCAAAGAGCTACTGCAAACCATGTTGGATTAGAGTTCCAAATTCATCTATCTATATAGCAGAGAACAGAGTGAAAGCTAAATATAAAAACTGCTACTGTAGACGAACGCTTCAACATAACAGAACAAAATTTGGTGAGCCAAGTGGGATTTGTGTACTTGTCCTTACCACCAAGTATCATCTGAATTCGGTGAAAAAATATTTGCTGGTATTTTGGAAATTCGTTATTTTTTGGAAGCCTGGCCACCTCTCTCAATGAAAGTGCTTTTCCACAGTCTCTGCTTAGGGCTACTTGAAGCGGAAAAAAATCATAGAGACAAAACTGAGAACTCCTTTATTTTGTCAAGTTTCAAAGAGCTACTACAAACCATGTTGGATTCAGAGTTCCACATTCATCTTCTATATAGGAGAGAACAGAGGGAAACCTAAATATAAAAAACTGCTACACTAGACGAACGCTTCAACCTACAAGAACAAAATTTGGTGAGCCAAGTGGGATTTGTGTACTGATCATTACCACCAAGTATCATCAACATTGGGTGAAAAAATATTTGCTGGTATTTCAGAAACTTGTTATTTTTTAGAAGCTTGGCACACCCTCTCAATGAAAGTGCTTTTCCACCGTCTGTGCCTAGGGCTACTTGAAGAGGAAACAAATATAGAGACAAAACTGAGAACTCCTTTCTTTTTCAAGTTTCACAGAGCTACTAAAACCATGTTGGATTTAGAGTTCCAAATTCATCTATCTATATAGCAGAGAATAGAGTGAAACCTAAATATAAAAACTGCTACTCTAAACGAACGCTTCAACCTAGAAGAACTATATTTGGTGAGCCAAGTGGGATTTGTGTACCGATCATTACCACCAAGTATCATCAAGATTGGGTGAAAAAATATTTGCTGGTATTTCGGAAACTCGTAATTTCGTGGAAGCTTGGTAAACCCTCTCAATGAAAGTGCTTTTCCACAGTCTCTGCTTAGGGCTACTTGAGCGGAAACAAATCATAGAGACAAAACTGAGCACTCCTATATTTTTTCAAGTTTCAAAGAGCTACCACAAACCATATTGGATTTAGAGTTCCAAATTCATCTGTCTATGTAGGAGAGAGCAGAGTGAAACCTAAATATAAAAACTGCTACTGTAGACGAACGCTTCAACCTAGAAGAACAAAATTTGGTGAGCCAAGGGGGATTTGTGTACTGATCATTACCAATAAGTATCATAAAGATTCGGTGAAAAAATACTTGCTGGTATTTCGGAAACTCGTTATTTCTTAGAAGCTTGTCAACCCCTCTCAATGACAGTGCTTTTCCACAGTCTGTGCCTAGGACTACTTGAAGAGGAAACAAAACATAGAGACAAAACTGAGAACTACGTAATTTTCTGATGTTTCAAAGAGCTACTGCAAACCATGTTGGATTTAGAGTTCAAAATTCCTCTATCTATATAGGAGAGAACAGAGGGAAACCTAAATATAAAAACTGCTACAGTAGACGAACGCTTCAACCTAGAAGATCAAAATTTGGTGAGCCATGTGGGATTTGTGGACTGATCATTACCACCAAGTATCATCAACATTGGGTGAAAAAATATTTTCTGGTATTTCGGAAACTCGTTATTTCTTAGAAGTTTGGCAAGCCCTCTCAATGAAAGTGCTTTTCCACCGTCTGTGCCTAGGGCTACTTGAAGAGGAAATAAACCATAGAGACAAAACTGAGAACTCCTTTATTTTGTCAAGTTTCAAAGAGCTACTTCAAACCATGTTGGATTTAGAGTTCCAAATTCATCTGTCTATATAGCAGAGAATAGAGTGAAACCTAATTATATAAACTTCTACTGTAGACGAACGCTTCAACCTAGAAGAACAAAATTTGCTGAGCCAAGTTGGATTTGTGTACCGATCATTACCACCACGTATCATCAACTTGGGTGAAAAAATATTTGCTAGTATTTTGGAAACTCGTAATTTCTTGGAAGCTTGGCAACCCCTTTCAATGAAAGTGCTTTTCCACAGTCTCTGCTTAGGGCTACATGAAGCGGAAACACATCATAGAGACAAAACTGAGAACTCCTTTATTTGTCAAGTTTCAAAGAGCTACTACAAACCATATTGGATTTAGAGTTCCAAAATCATCTATCTACATAGGAGAGAAAAGAGTGAAACCTAAATATAAAAACTGCTACTGTAGACGAACGGTCCAACCTAGAAGAACGAAATTTGGTGAGCCAAGTGGGATTTGTGTACTGATCATTACCACCAAGTGTCATCAAGATTGCCTGAAAAAATATTTGCTGGTATTTCAAAAACTCGTTATTTCTTAGAAGCTTGGCAACCCCACACAATGAAAGTGCTTTTCCACAGTCTGTTCCTAGGGGTACTTGAAGAGGAAACAAACCATAGAGACAAATCTGAGAACTCCTTTATTTTGTCAAGTTTCAAAGAGCTACTATAAACCATGTTGGATTTAGAGTTCCAAATTCATCTATCTATATAGCAGAGAACAGAGTGAAACCTAAAAATAAAAACTGCTACTGTAAACGAACGCTTCAACCTAGAAGAACAAAACGTGGTGAGCCAAGTGGGATTTGTGTACTGATCAATACCACAAAGGATCATCAAGATTCGATGAAAAAATATTTGCTGGAATTTCGGAAACTCGTTATTGCTTAGAAGCTTGGCAACCCCTCTCAATGAAAGTGCTTTTCCACAGTCTGTGCCTAGGTCAAGTTGAAGAGGAAACGAAACATAGAGACAAAACTGAGAACTACTTTATTTTGTCAAGTTTCAAAGAGCTACTGCAAACCATGTTGGATTTAGAGTTCCACATTCATCTTTTATATAGGAGAGAACAGAGGGAAACCTAAATATAAAAAATGCTACACTAGACGAACGCTTCAACCTACAAGAACAAAATTTGGTGAGCCAAGTGGGATTTGTGTACTGATCATTACCACCAAGTATCATCAACATTGGGTGAAAAAATATTTGCTGGTATTTCAGAAACTTGTTATTTTTTAGAAGCTTGGCACACCCTCTCAAAAGTTCTTTCCCACCGTCTGTGCCTAGGGCTACTTGAAGAGGAAACAAACCATAGAGACAAAACTGAGAACTCCTTTCTTTTTCAAGTTTCAAAGAGATACTAAAACCATGTTGGATTTAGAGTTCCAAATTCATCTATCTATATAGCAGAGAATAGAGTGAAACCTAAATATAAAAACTGGTACTCTAAACGAACGCTTCAACCTAGAAGAACTATATTTGGTGAGCCAAGTGGGATTTGCGTACCGATCATTACCACCAAGTATCATCAAGATTGGGTGAAAAAATATTTGCTGGTATTTCGGGAACTCGTAATTTCGTGGAAGCTTGGTAACCCCTCTCAACGAAAGTGCTTTACCACCGTCTGTGCCTAGGGATACTTGAAGCGGAAACAAATCATAGAGACAAAACTGAGCACTCCTTTATTTTGTCAAGTTTCAAAGAGCTACTACAAACCATATTGGATTTAGAGTTCCAAATTCATCTGTCTATGTAGGAGAGAACAGAGTGAAACCTAAATATAAAAATGCTACTGTAGACGAACGCTTCAACCTAGAAGAACAAAATTTGGTGAGCCAAGTGGGATTTGTGTACTGATCATTACCAATAAGTATCATAAAGATTCGGTGAAAAAATATTTGCTGGTATTTCGGAAAACTCGTTATTTCTTAGAAGCTTGGCAACACCTCTCAATGACAGTGCTTTTCCACAGTCTGTGCCTAGGACTACTTGAAGAGGAAACAAACCATAGAGACAAAACTGAGAACTACCTTATTTTCTCAAGTTTCAAAGAGCTACTGCAAAACATGTTGGATTTAGAGTTCCAAATTCATCTATCTATATAGGAGAGAACAGAGGAAAACCTAAAAATAAAAACTGCTACAGTAGACGAACAATTCAACCTAGAAGAACAAAATTTGGTGAGCCAAGTGGGATTTGTGTACTGATCATTTCCACCAAGTATCATCAACATTGGGTGATAAAATATTTGCTGGTATTTCGGAAACTCGTTATTTCTTAGAAGCTTGGCAACCCCTCTCAAAAAATGCTTCACCACCGTCTGTGCCTAGGGCTACTTGAAGAGGAAACAAACCATAGAGACAAAACTGAGAACTCCTTTATTTTGTCAAGTTTCAAAGAGCTACTACAAACCATGTTGGATTTAGAGTTCCAAATTCATCTATCTATATAGCAGAGAATAGAGTGAAACCTAAATATAAAAACTGCTACTCGAAACGAAAACTTCAACCTAGAAGAACTATATTTGGTGAGCCAAGTGGGATTTCTGTACCGATCATTACCACCAAGTATCATGAAGATTAGGCGAAAAAATATTTGCTGGTATTTCGGAAACTCGTAATTTCGTGGAAGCTTGGTAACCCCTCTCAATGAAAGTGCTTTTCCACAGTCTCTGCTTAGGGCTACTTGAAGCGGAAACAAATCATAGAGACAAAACTGAGCACTCCTTTATTTTGTCAAGTTTCAAAGAGCTACCACAAACCATATTGGATTTAGAGTTCCAAATTTCATCTGTCTATGTAGGAGAGAACAGAGTGAAACCTAAATATAAAAACTGCTACTGTAGACGAACGCTTCAACCTAGAAGAACAAAATTTGGTGAGCCAAGGGGGATTTGTCTACTGATCATTACCAATAAGTATCATAAAGATTCGGTGAAAAAATACTTGCTGGTATTTCGGAAACTCGTTATTTCTTAGAAGCTTGGCAACCCCTCTCAATGACAGTGCTTTTCCACAGTCTGTGCCTAGGACTACTTGAAGAGGAAACAAAACATAGAGACAAAACTGAGAACTACGTTATTTTCTGAAGTTTCAAAGAGCTACTGCAAACCATGTTGGATTTAGAGTTCAAAATTCCTCTATCTATATAGGAGAGAACAGAGGGAAACCTAAATATAAAAACTGCTACAGTAGACGAACGCTTCAACCTAGAAGAACAAAATTTGGTGAGCCATGTGGGATTTTGTGGACTGATCATTACCACCAAGTATCATCAACATTGGGTGAAAAAAATATTTTCTGGTATTTCGGAAACTCGTTATTTCTTAGAAGTTTGGCAAGCCCTCTCAATGAAAGTGCTTTTCCACCGTCTGTGCCTAGGGCTACTTGAAGAGGAAATAAACCATAGAGACAAAACTGAGAACTCCTTTATTTTGTCAAGTTTCAAAGAGCTACTGCAAACCATGTTGGATTTAGAGTTCCAAATTCATCTGTCTATATAGCAGATAATAGAGTGAAACCTAAATATATAAACTTCTACTGTAGACGAACGCTTCAACCTAGAAGAACAAAATTTGCTGAGCCAAGTTGGATTTGTGTACCGATCATTACCACCACGTATCATCAACTTGGGTGAAAAAATATTTGCTAGTATTTTGGAAACTCGTAATTTCTTGGAAGCTTGGCAACCCCTTTCAATGAAAGTGCTTTTCCACAGTCTCTGCTTAGGGCTACATGAAGCGGAAACACATCATAGAGACAAAACTGAGAACTCCTTTATTTGTCAAGTTTCAAAGAGCTACTACAAACCATATTGGATTTAGAGTTCCAAAATCATCTATCTACATAGGAGAGAAAAGAGTGAAACCGAAATATAAAAACTGCTACTGTAGACGAACGGTCCAACCTAGAAGAACGAAATTTGGTGAGCCAAGTGGGATTTGTGTACTGATCATTACCACCAAGTGTCATCAAGATTGCCTGAAAAAAATATTTGCTGGTATTTCAAAAACTCGTTATTTCTTAGAAGCTTGGCAACCCCACACAATGAAAGTGCTTTTCCACAGTCTGTTCCTAGGGGTACTTGAAGAGGAAACAAACCATAGAGACAAATCTGAGAACTCCTTTATTTTGTCAAGTTTCAAAGAGCTACTATAAACCATGTTGGATTTAGAGTTCCAAATTCATCTATCTATATAGCAGAGAACAGAGTGAAACCTAAAAATAAAAACTGCTACTGTAAACGAACGCTTCAACCTAGAAGAACAAAATGTGGTGAGCCAAGTGGGGATTTGTGTAATGATCAATACCACAAAGGATCATCAAGATTCGATGAAAAAATATTTGCTGGAATTTCAGAAACTCGTTATTGCTTAGAAGCTTGGCAACCCCTCTCAATGAAAGTGCTTTTCCACAGTCTGTGCCTAGGTCAAGTTGAAGAGGAAACAAAACATAGAGACAAAACTGAGAACTACTTTATTTTGTCAAGTTTCAAAGAGCTACTGCAAACCATGTTGGATTTAGAGTTCCACATTCATCTTCTATATAGGAGAGAACAGAGGGAAACCTAAATATAAAAACTGCTACACTAGACGAAACGCTTCAACCTACAAGAACAAAATTTGGTGAGCCAAGTGGGATTTGTGTACTGATCATTACCACCAAGTATCATCAACATTGGGTGAAAAAATATTTGCTGGTATTTCAGAAACTTGTTATTTTTTAGAAGCTTGGCACACCCTCTCAAAAGTTCTTTTCCACCGTCTGTGCCTAGGGCTACTTGAAGAGGAAACAAACCATAGAGACAAAACTGAGAACTCCTTTCTTTTTTCAATTTTCAAAGAGATACTAAAACCATGTTGGATTTAGAGTTCCAAATTCATGTATCTATATAGCAGAGAATAGAGTGAAACCTAAATATAAAAACTGGTACTCTAAACGAACGCTTCAACCTAGAAGAACTATATTTGGTGAGCCAAGTGGGATTTGCGTACCGATCATTACCACCAAGTATCATCAAGATTGGGTGAAAAAATATTTGCTGGTATTTCGGAAACTCGTAATTTCGTGGAAGCTTGGTAACCCCTCTCAACGAAAGTGCTTTACCACTGTCTGTGCCTAGGGATACTTGAAGCGGAAACAAATCATAGAGACAAAACTGAGCACTCCTTTATTTTGTCAAGTTTCAAAGAGCTACCACAAACCATATTGGATTTAGAGTTCCAAATTCATCTGTCTATGTAGGAGAGAACAGAGTGAAACCTAAATATAAAAACTGCTACTGTAGACGAACGCTTCAACCTAGAAGAACAAAATTTGGTGAGCCAAGGGGAATTTGTGTACTGATCATTACCAATAAGTATCATAAAGATTCGGTGAAAAAATACTTGCTGGTATTTCGGAAACTCGTTATTTCTTAGAAGCTTGGCAACCCCTCTCAATGACAGTGCTTTTCCACAGTCTGTGCCTAGGACTACTTGAAGAGGAAACAAAACATAGAGACAAAACTGAGAACTACGTTATTTTCTGAAGTTTCAAAGAGCTACTGCAAACCATGTTGGATTTAGAGTTCAAAATTCCTCTATCTATATAGGAGAGAACAGAGGGAAACCTAAATATAAAAACTGCTACAGTAGACGAACGCTTCAACCTAGAAGAACAAAATTTGGTGAGCCATGTGGGATTTGTGGACTGATCATTACCACCAAGTATCATCAACATTGGGTGAAAAAATATTTTCTGGTATTTCGGAAACTCGTTATTTCTTAGAAGTTTGGCAAGCCCTCTCAATGAAAGTGCTTTTCCACCGTCTGTGCCTAGGGCTACTTGAAGAGGAAATAAACCATAGAGACAAAACTGAGAACTCCTTTATTTTGTCAAGTTTCAAAGAGCTACTACAAACCATGTTGGATTTAGAGTTCCAAATTCATCTGTTTATATAGCAGAGAATAGAGTGAAACCTAAATATATAAACTTCTACTGTAGACGAACGCTTCAACCTAGAAGAACAAAATTTGCTGAGCCAAGTTGGATTTGTGTACCGATCATTACCACCACGTATCATCAACTTGGGTGAAAAAATATTTGCTAGTATTTTGGAAACTCGTAATTTCTTGGAAGCTTGGCAACCCCTTTCAATGAAAGTGCTTTTCCACAGTCTCTGCTTAGGGCTACATGAAGCGGAAACACATCATAGAGACAAAACTGAGAACTCCTTTATTTGTCAAGTTTCAAAGAGCTACTACAAACCATATTGGATTTAGAGTTCCAAAATCATCTATCTACATAGGAGAGAAAAGAGTGAAACCTAAATATAAAAACTGCTACTGTAGACGAACGGTCCAACCTAGAAGAACGAAATTTGGTGAGCCAAGTGGGATTTGTGTACTGATCATTACCACCAAGTGTCATCAAGATTGCCTGAAAAAATATTTGCTGGTATTTCAAAAACTCGTTATTTCTTAGAAGCTTGGCAACCCCACACAATGAAAGTGCTTTTCCACAGTCTGTTCCTAGGGGTACTTGAAGAGGAAACAAACCATAGAGACAAATCTGAGAACTCCTTTATTTTGTCAAGTTTCAAAGAGCTACTATAAACCATGTTGGATTTAGAGTTCCAAATTCATCTATCTATATAGCAGAGAACAGAGTGAAACCTAAAAATAAAAACTGCTACTGTAAACGAACGCTTCAACCTAGAAGAACAAAACGTGGTGAGCCAAGTGGGATTTGTGTAATGATCAATACCACAAAGGATCATCAAGATTCGATGAAAAAATATTTGCTGGAATTTCGGAAACTCGTTATTGCTTAGAAGCTTGGCAACCCCTCTCAATGAAAGTGCTTTTCCACAGTCTGTGCCTAGGTCAAGTTGAAGAGGAAACAAAACATAGAGACAAAACTGAGAACTACTTTATTTTGTCAAGTTTCAAAGAGCTACTGCAAACCATGTTGGATTTAGAGTTCCACATTCATCTTCTATATAGGAGAGAACAGAGGGAAACCTAAATATAAAAACTGCTACACTAGACGAACGCTTCAACCTACAAGAACAAAATTTGGTGAGCCAAGTGGGATTTGTGTACTGATCATTACCACCAAGTATCATCAACATTGGGTGAAAAAATATTTGCTGGTATTTCAGAAACTTGTTATTTTTTAGAAGCTTGGCACACCCTCTCAAAAGTTCTTTTCCACCGTCTGTGCCTAGGGCTACTTGAAGAGGAAACAAACCATAGAGACAAAACTGAGAACTCCTTTCTTTTTTCAATTTTCAAAGAGATACTAAAACCATGTTGGATTTAGAGTTCCAAATTCATGTATCTATATAGCAGAGAATAGAGTGAAACCTAAATATAAAAACTGGTACTCTAAACGAACGCTTCAACCTAGAAGAACTATATTTGGTGAGCCAAGTGGGATTTGCGTACCGATCATTACCACCAAGTATCATCAAGATTGGGTGAAAAAATATTTGCTGGTATTTCGGAAACTCGTAATTTCGTGGAAGCTTGGTAACCCCTCTCAACGAAAGTTGCTTTACCACTGTCTGTGCCTAGGGATACTTGAAGCGGAAACAAATCATAGAGACAAAACTGAGCACTCCTTTATTTTGTCAAGTTTCAAAGAGCTACCACAAACCATATTGGATTTAGAGTTCCAAATTCATCTGTCTATGTAGGAGAGAACAGAGTGAAACCTAAATATAAAAACTGCTACTGTAGACGAACGCTTCAACCTAGAAGAACAAAATTTGGTGAGCCAAGGGGGATTTGTCTACTGATCATTACCAATAAGTATCATAAAGATTCGGTGAAAAAATACTTGCTGGTATTTCGGAAACTCGTTATTTCTTAGAAGCTTGGCAACCCCTCTCAATGACAGTGCTTTTCCACAGTCTGTGCCTAGGACTACTTGAAGAGGAAACAAAACATAGAGACAAAACTGAGAACTACGTTATTTTCTGAAGTTTCAAAGAGCTACTGCAAACCATGTTGGATTTAGAGTTCAAAATTCCTCTATCTATATAGGAGAGAACAGAGGGAAACCTAAATATAAAAACTGCTACAGTAGACGAACGCTTCAACCTAGAAGAACAAAATTTGGTGAGCCATGTGGGATTTGTGGACTGATCATTACCACCAAGTATCATCAACATTGGGTGAAAAAATATTTTCTGGTATTTTGGAAACTCGTTATTTCTTAGAAGTTTGGCAAGCCCTCTCAATGAAAGTGCTTTCCACCGTCTGTGCCTAGGGCTACTTGAAGAGGAAATAAACCATAGAGACAAAACTGAGAACTCCTTTATTTTGTCAAGTTTCAAAGAGCTACTACAAACCATGTTGGATTTAGAGTTCCAAATTCATCTGTCTATATAGCAGAGAATAGAGTGAAACCTAAATATATAAACTTCTACTGTAGACGAACGCTTCAACCTAGAAGAACAAAATTTGCTGAGCCAAGTTGGATTTGTGTACCGATCATTACCACCACGTATCATCAACTTGGGTGAAAAAATATTTGCTAGTATTTTGGAAACTCGTAATTTCTTGGAAGCTTGGCAACCCCTTTCAATGAAAGTGCTTTTCCACAGTCTCTGCTTAGGGCTACATGAAGCGGAAACACATCATAGAGACAAAACTGAGAACTCCTTTATTTGTCAAGTTTCAAAGAGCTACTACAAACCATATTGGATTTAGAGTTCCAAAATCATCTATCTACATAGGAGAGAAAAGAGTGAAACCTAAATATAAAAACTGCTACTGTAGACGAACGGTCCAACCTAGAAGAACGAAATTTGGTGAGCCAAGTGGGATTTGTGTACTGATCATTACCACCAAGTGTCATCAAGATTGCCTGAAAAAATATTTGCTGGTATTTCAAAAACTCGTTATTTCTTAGAAGCTTGGCAACCCCACACAATGAAAGTGCTTTTCCACAGTCTGTTCCTAGGGGTACTTGAAGAGGAAACAAACCATAGAGACAAATCTGAGAACTCCTTTATTTTGTCAAGTTTCAAAGAGCTACTATAAACCATGTTGGATTTAGAGTTCCAAATTCATCTATCTATATAGCAGAGAACAGAGTGAAACCTAAAAATAAAAACTGCTACTGTAAACGAACGCTTCAACCTAGAAGAACAAAACGTGGTGAGCCAAGTGGGATTTGTGTAATGATCAATACCACAAAGGATCATCAAGATTCGATGAAAAAATATTTGCTGGAATTTCGGAAACTCGTTATTGCTTAGAAGCTTGGCAACCCCTCTCAATGAAAGTGCTTTTCCACAGTCTGTGCCTAGGTCAAGTTGAAGAGGAAACAAAACATAGAGACAAAACTGAGAACTACTTTATTTTGTCAAGTTTCAAAGAGCTACTGCAAACCATGTTGGATTTAGAGTTCCACATTCATCTTCTATATAGGAGAGAACAGAGGGAAACCTA